>NC_056729.1:1306180004-1306340004 GCF_019279795.1 Protopterus annectens
TTACATTCAGCTGGGATAAGTATTTCTTCTTTTGGGGGGTGAGGGAGGGGAGAAATTTGCACTGAACCTTTCTGCCAGAATGTTGGCAATATCTGTGGGTTCGGTGAATTTTTTGCCGTTGTGTACTAACTCTAAGTATATCTGAGGGTTTCCGCCCAGGTTTCTAACATAACTGAAGAATGCCTTGTGGTTATCTTTAGTGTCCTTGGCGATTTTTCTCTCAAAGTTGGCCTTGGAAGTTTTTATGAGAGAACGTAGCTTTCTACTAGTGCTGATCAGAGATGCCTTCCCTTTATGGGATTTTGCTCTGTCTTGCAGTAGCTTCCTTCTTTTGTTATGCAGTTTGTTTATGGCTGGGGTCCACCAGACAGGAGGCTTTCCCTTGGTGGAGAGGGTCTTGGTTTTATTTGGGATTGCATGATCCATGCATTCTTGGAGATGTCCGTAGAAAGCATTTGTGAAGGATTCAGCATTGTGGGATGTGGTTTCCACTGGCCCAGTGGGCTTAAAGGATACCATCTCAGTCTTAAGAAGTGTAAAGTCGGCTTTTGAGAAGTTTTTCACTGTAGTCTTTTGTGCTGGGGGTGGAGGTGGAATATGTATATCCAGGGTGATTAGTTTGTTGTCAGATCTCACTAGTGAGGGGAATACTTCCAGTGTGGAGCATTTTGTCCCCATGTTTGTGATGATCAGGTCTAGTATATTATCTCCCCTTGTGGGAGAGGTGTCTAGCTGTTCCACTGCATTTGAGTTTATGAATTCCAGGAACCTTTGGGCTAGGGTGTTAGGGCTAGAATAGTGCACCCAGTCTATGTTAGGGTAGTTGAAGTCTCCCAATATGATGGTATTTGGTGAGACATTCATATCCTCCAATGTCTTCAGGAAGGCTGAATGGGGTTCTTTAGATTGGGAGGGTGGTCTGTGACATGCTACCAATTGTATAGCAGTTTTGCCTATGGTTAATTGCACCTGGATGGTCTCCGATGCTTCATGAGTTGCCACTAACCTGGAGGTGTGGGTATCCTTGATGAATATGGACACTCCCTCCTTTGTGGTTCGGCCCGGGTTTTGGGGCCGAAAAGCATGATACGAGGTAAAGCCTGGTAGCGTTGGGGTGCTCTCAGGAGCCTTGAAACAGGTTTCAGTTACTGCGCAGACATCGATGTTCTCCATACTGAGGAGTGCTTCGAGAGCCTGCATCTTGAGATTTAGACTTCTGGCGTTGAGCAGCATTACCCTTAATTTTTTTCCATTTTTGTTTTCTAAGGAGGTGGGTTTGTCTTTTGAGCCTTGCCTAAAAAAGGCACTATGGGGGTGGCAAGAGCCTTAGCAAATATCCAGAAGCCCAGTGGTGACAGCCATCCCTTGTGAAGCAGCGTGGCTTGTCCAGCATGTCATCCCAAGCAGACAGACATTGGATCCCCCTAGAATGACACCAGTAATTGAGCCAATTATTAAAGCTAATCATCTTGTCTTTGTATTGTGGCATAATTCTTGGTGAGGGCAAGATGCTGCTTAGGGTCAGGGTCATACCAGCCTGGGCTACATAATCAGAGAGCTCCTCTATGTCTTTTTTCGTGTAGTCCAGGGAGGTACATCTCAGGTCATTCACGCAGGCATGGACAATGATGGAGTCATATTTGTACGTGCTTTTGAGTGACCTGAGTGCGTGTGTTATATGGTGGATCCAAGCCCCCAATAGGAAGCTCACCATTACCCTCTCCTTGTTCAGCCTGGTAAGTGGAACGTCGGTGTGTCTGACTATAGAGTCACCTATCACTAGTGTATCAGGCATAGTGTTTGGCCTTAAGGGCTGTGATTGTTTGACACACTGATTTATTGAAGTATGTGTTGCATGTGTTTTGTTTTGAGGTGGTGGATTTTTGGGTGTCTGCTTTGGGAGCCTCTGTTGTTTTGGTAAGTTTTTTATTAGAGCTGTTTGGCCTTAAGGGCTGTGATTGTTTGACACACTGATTTATTGAAGTATGTGTTGCATGTGTTTTGTTTTGAGGTGGTGGATTTTTGGGTGTCTGCTTTGGGAGCCTCTGTTATTTTGGTAAGTTTTTTATTAGAGCCTCCGAGTATGTCTTTGTGTTATTATGTGTTTGATTTGCAGTTGGGGTAGGTCTATGTGTGACTGGGTTTGTTGTGTGTGTGGTTACCTCCTCCTCCTGTCTGGTCTTGCCAGTCCTGAGTTGAGAGAGTTCAGCCTCCAGTTTGGCTATATAGTTGCATCTCTCACATGTATTTGTGTTTGTTGGGAGGAGGAGAGGGTTGTCTGTGTACATGAGACAATTGTAGCATTGTCTCAAGATTCCCAGATTAACCAGCTGAACAGGAGAAGATGCTAGTAATCTACCACTTGACATGCTAGAATATTATAAGAGAGTGCTGTGCCTTTAAGGGAAGTGGGTATTCACAGGGGTGGTAGGTGGATGTAGTGCTTACTTTAGTTTGATAGTGCTTACTTTAGAAGAGAAGTTTTGAGAACAAGTGCCAGGCTTATAGTATAGCGAGTAGACTGGTTATTCTAAGAGTAGAGCTTTCTAAGGGAAAATTTGAAGAGCAGACTTGGCGGAGCTAGAAAAAAATTTAACCTTGTTTAACCGGCACTGCAATATGCGCACAATTGCGCAAAGCCGCGCAAATGCGGATTTTAAACATGGAACTTCAAAAGAGCTAGAAATGGTCCAAAACAACCAATTACTACAGCTCTTGTGCTGAGGTCACTCCTTCAGGGACAGATAGGCTGCTCAAGGCTCCCCACTCCCACTGGTGAGCAAAGAAACTTCCTTCTATCCAAGTAAGGTAATGGACAACACAGGAACTACACCACAGCCCAGAATACAGCAAAGCCTGTAAACTGGTCTAAACTAGTCGAGGAGAGGTGGGAAAACAAGGATTATTTTTTTTATTTTTGTTTTTCAGATAGAAAGCACACAGAAATACAGAAAATAGTAATAAATCAGTTACACAGGCTAGCACACTTTAGTGGGCAGCCTCAACAGTTAAATTAAACAAACAAACAACAAACCTTCGACCAATTTTCGACCAAGTGTAATTTTAAGTGCAGATATTATATGATGCAGTAAACAGTTAAAAAACAGTTTAAGCTTGTTCAAAGTAAGCAAGAGAAGGTATTTCAAGTAAAAAACAGAAAAAATACTTAAATCAGGAAAGTAGTCACTTTTCTCAGTTCTCTGTAGCTAGGACCACTCTGCAGGACCACGTGAAGCTGTCTCTGAGTAGTATAGCCAGAAAAAAAATGCTCAGAGGCGGATTTTAAACAGGGAACTTCAAAAGAGCTAGAAATGGTCCAAAACAACCAATTACTACAGCTCTTGTGCTGAGGTCACTCCTTCAGGGACAGATAGGCTGCTCAAGGCTCCCCACTCCCACTGGTGAGCAAAGAAACTTCATTCTATCCAAGTAAGGTAATGGACAACACAGGAACTACACCACAGCCCAGAATACAGCAAAGCCTGTAAACTAGTCTAAACTAGTCGAGGAGAGGCAGGAAAACAAGGATTCTTTTTTTAATTTTTTTGTTTTTCAGATAGAAAGCACACAGAAATACAGAAAACAGTAATAAATCAGTTACACAGGCTAGCACACTTTAGTGGATACCTCATGTCATGGATACGTCAATTAGACTACCACAGTCAACAGAACATGCTTGGATACAGGTCTCCAACCCAGACACTAGCCATGTTATGTAATATATGTTGCATACATGTAAATTGGAGCACCTCACTGGCCCTCTGCAAGAGAAGACCACATGATTGGATGTTGCATTTAACTGTCACCCTATGGATCACTCAAGTGCCTACAGTTGATAGATGATCTGCTGACAAATGTCAGGTGGCATGATACCAGTGTACCCACATCCCCTACTCTTCTAATCTCTCCATGAACATTAGCCTGGTACAGACCTAGGAACACCTGCACATATGGACCTCAGCACTGACGAATGTGTCAGTGTGCATTACTGAGAATGACAGTGTCTGTGTGTTTGTAAACTTGTAGTTGATAATACCATGAGGGTCTTCTCACCCACTACACCCCCCTTGCCATAGTTAGAAATAGCTGCTGCTGTAATGGACATTAAATGTACCTTGTTACACTCTTCACCCTATGGGCTACCTGGAGCTAGCAGTACCAGCCTAACACTGTTGTACAAATAGGTAGATAGGCATGGGTTACCCTCTGAGTCCTGGCAAGTGTGTGTATGTGTGCGAGTGTGTATATTTGTAGGATACAGCATTCTGAGGCCACATTCTCCAAATACAATTTGCCTTGCCATACATTATAAGGGATAGTGATGTTGCTGACATTAGGAGAGCCATGACAAACCCTTACCCTACTATCCCTGTGGCATGTGCAATAAATGCATATCTCTGTAGTAGCACTGATTAGATAGACAAGGGGTTGTATTGCAGACCTAGTCAATGGTGATTGTGGGTAAGTCAGAGCATTACCATGGGTTTCAGTGAGTTATATTGTTGGATGTGGGTGCTGGATATACTGTCTTTACACCATGGTACCCTCAGTACATGTCTTAAGGTCCACTGTATGAGGACCACTGTCACCATCAACCATACAGGTAACGTATTACACTATCCAGCCCAATGATGCATGTGCTGTGTGCAAATTCTCTGTAACAGAATGGACTCACTGACAAGATAGTTAGCACTGATAAACCCAGGTCTCTCAGATGTGTTTATGACTGTTATGTGTTTGTCAATGTGTATATGACAGTATGTCATACTATGTACTGTTCATTAACAACCAGTATATCCCCTATTACCATACTGTACAAGGCCTGGTGATGTTCTTCACTTAACAAGAAACTCAGGACATACCTCATCCTAAAAGCTGTGTGGTGTGTGCAATTAAGGCCAAACACATTAGTAGCAATAAGTGTGTGAATGACAGGGAGGATAGAGGAATGGTGAGGATGCAGGGAGTAGAGGTGGGGAAGGTGGATGAGTTTAAGTACTTGGGATCAACAGTTCAGAGTAATGGTGAGTGTGGAAGAGAGTTTAAGAAGAGAGTACAGACAGGATGGAGTGGGTGGATAAGAGTGTCAGGAGTGATTTGTGACAAATGAGTACCAGTAGAAGTAAAAGGGAAGGTCTACAAGAGGGTAGTAAGACCAGCTATGTTATATGGGTTGGAGACAGTGGCACTGACAAAAAGGCAGGAGTCAGAGCTTGATGTGGCGGAGTTGAAGATGTTAAGATTTGCACTGGGTGTGACGAGGATGGACAGGATTAGGAATAGGTATATTAGAGGGTTAGCCCAGGTTGGAAGGTTTGGAGACAAAGCCAGAGAGGCAAGATTACGTTGGTTTGGACATGTGCTGAGGAGGGATGCAGAGTATATTGGGGAAAAAGAAGCTAAGGATGAAGCTGCCAGTTAACAGGAAAATAGGGAGGCCTAAGATAAGGTTTATGGATGTGGTGAGAGAGGGCATGCAGGTGGTTGGTGTGACAGAGCAAGATGCAAAGGACAGGAAGAAATGGAAACAGTTAATCTGCTGTGGCAACCTCCAATGGGAGCAGCTGAAAAAAGAAGAAGTACATAGGTAGGGGTTCTACTCTCAGTGCTGCCAAGTAAGTGTGTGTATATGTGAAGTGATCTACCTCATTTTGCAGAAAATACATGTCCCAGGAGGTCATTTGTCTGAGAACTGGCTGGCAAATGCTAACATTTCAAAGGAATCCTCTTGTGGAAATTCATTCCATCAAAACTAATAGTAGATGTGTAAATGACCTCTTCCCCTGTGTACTGCTGTATAGCAATACTGGAGTTGGTATATATAGTTTGGTGTGGATGTTGTGGGTACAGCCACCCTCACTGGGGTTATTGTTGTGTGTATCCCCCTTTTAATCTGCCATAATACTGTACAGTTTATGTTAATAGGTTAAGTAGTTGTCAATCACACTATGTGTGGTTCTACGCCACCCCACACCCTCCAAAGTGGAGGGCTGTACCACCCACACCTGCACACCTATGTTTACCAACTCCAGGACTGCACTACATTGGGGAAGAGGACATATACCCTGCCAGTACCATTGTCAATGACATTAAACTGGCAGACTGATTTTTTACTGATGTGATGTTTTGCCTATTTTGTCTTGGGGGGGGGGGGGTTACCTACATGAGTGACCGGTGTTCCACACCTGAAGTCAACTCCTCGTACGTCCGATCCAACCATAAGCTTATCACCCTTGATATCTGTATCCTGCCCCCACCCCCCCCCCATTAAGTAAACCACAGTAATCAATTTCTCCAAAGCCAACTTCATGCTTCTTAAGACAGAAGTGGTGAACTTCATGACACCCATGCAGATGGACAATACAGTTACAACTGCTGAATACTACACAAATGCACTCTATAAGCACTTACATGAGTGCATGGATCGTGCTATCCCAAACAGAACCAAGACTCTATCCTCCAAAAAAGGAAGCCAATCTGGTGGGCACCTGCCATAAACAAACTGTACAACAGAAGGAAGAAACTGTTGCAAAAGAGAGTAAAATCCCATGAGTGGGGGAGCTCCCTGGTCAGCCTCAGTAAGAATCTGAGATCCCTTATAAGATCCTCCAAAGCTAGCTACGAAAACAAAATCACCACTAAATCCAAGGACAACCACAAAGCATTCTGTAGCTATGTCAAGAATCTAGATGGCAACACCCAGATTTGTTCTGAGCTACAGCACAAAGGCACGGAAATTACAGAATCAACTGATATTGCCAACATCCTGACAGATAGGTTCAGTGCTAACTTTACCCCCCCCCCCTCACCCCCTAAAAGGCCCATATCTATACAGGAAGAATGCAGAGTCCCTGTAATCACAACTACGTAGGTAAAAGCTGCACTCTCTAAAGCAAAAAACACAGCATCCATGGGACCGCACAACATGCCAGGCTGCGTTTTACATGAACATCAGAACGAACTGGTTCCCTACTTAAGCACCATGTTCAATAATAGCCTTGCATCAGGCTTTCTGCACACTGAATGGTGCACAGCAACAGTTATCGCACTCCACAAAGGGGGAGCCACCACTGATCCTGGGAACTATTGACCTATTAGCCTGACGAGCCTGGGCTGCAAGGCCATGGAACATATCATCATGGAACTCATAAACAAAGGCATTGGTAACCTCCAAACCTGATTGACTTCTTTGAGGCAGTCACTAAAGCCGTGGATGAGGGTAAGGTGATTCACACAGCCTATCCTGACCTCACCAAGGCTTTCGACACCATCCCCCATTTTGGAATTATAGCTAAACTCACTAAACTAGGTATAAATCCCTACATCACAAGATGGGTTGCCAACTGGCTCACTGACAGAACCCACGCTGTAAAAGTTGCAGACTCCAAATCTGAGGTCACTCAAAGCAGTGACAAGTGGAGTAACACAGGGTTCCATCCTGGGACCTCTCCTGTTTGATATCTACTTCTCTGAAGTACAGGTTAACACAGAAGGCCTCTGGCTAAAGAAGTTCGCAGATGACTGTAAACTAGGAGCCATAGTCAAGTCCCCAAATGATGTAGACATTCTACAGAAGGGCCTCACTGAGACAGATGCCTGGTGTCAGAGCCATGGCCTCAAGCTCAGTTCCAAAAAGTGCAGTGTCATCCCCTCTGGTAAAAACTCTGTACCCATGAACTACCACATAGGCAGCAATCTACTTAACATTGAATGCTGATAAGAGACTTTGGGACCCAGGTGGACAGTAGTCTCTCCTTTGATAGTCACATTGCCACAGTAGTCAGGAAGTCCTTCTACGTGGCACACCTCATCATAAAAGGGTTTTCATCCAGGAAAAAAGAGGTCATTGTTATATGACACAGTCAATGTGTCACCACAGTGCCATAATCCTTGTAGGAAACAAGAGCAGACTAACATCCTGCTGACATATAGACACCTACAACATAAACTGAATACATTATGGAGACATGCATCATGGCTGGACAGATACACATTCTGACATGTAAACATTAAACTTTCCAGCTGAAAACATGTTACACAGTATTACATTGCTAAACCTTAGTACATTCACCCTGTGCATCAGAACCATATTAGCATGTCCCAGCATCGATGGTATGGATGACAGGGATGTGGCACAGGTATCATCATATGCACAGGGTGAATTGTGGGTTTGCCAGAGACCTAGGCTGAGCCATTTGGCTGACATCATGTGTGTGAGTTAGGCAGTCTCATTATCAATTGGGCTGTGCAGACATGGTGTGTGTAGGTATGGAGGTGTCCTAGCTGTGTTGGTGATGTGTGTGTGTATGTATGCACACAGTTCTGCCATGTGGCTGTCTAATACAGGGATTTGTTGGACAGCTGCAGACCATACATGGCAGGGTGTACAGTTCACTATATCTGGCCACGGACACAAGAACTGTGCCTGCCAGGGGTTCCACGGGCACCAGATATGGTACTCTCTCCTAATGATGACAAATGTCTGCTGGATCCAGGTCCCTGTTGGGACCGGCCAGGATCACGTGCATGTGGCCCGCTGTGTTGTGGTGCAGACAGCACCCCCTGCAGTGCTGGTGCTGGTACTACTGCTATGGGAGCAGATGTGACTTGTTGCACGTCCGCGTAGACCTCCACCTGTTGGTGTTGCTGACCTACATCCACCTGGCTGTTGCCCTACTCCCACCATGCTCTAACACAGACATTGCATGGTCGAGGATTCTCACCATCTCACCCAACTGTCTATCCAGGACATCTATGCAAAATAATGCTGGGCACCTGCAAGATCACGGATGTTGTCAAGTACAGCAGAATGAGTAGCCCTCTGGAGCCTCAGACTCTGTCTGGTATAACATTCCATACGTGCCTTTGCCTTCATGATGGACTGAAACATGCATCTGGTGACACCTGTTGTGGGTCAGCAACACCAACAGCCGGAAGTATACCCCTCACTGGTGAGATCAGATCATAAACTAATCTCGCTGGAGGTCCTCATCCCGCCCCCACCTGAAATAAAAAAGACCACAGTGAAAAACTTCTCAAAAGTCGACTTCACACTTCTAAAAACTAGTGTGGTCTCCTTTAAGGCCCCTGAGCCAGTGGTAAACATTACTCAAACCGCTGAATCATTTACAAATGCCTTCTACCAGCACCTACATGACTGCATGGATCAGGCAATCCCAAACAAAACTAAGACTCTTTGTACCAAAGGCAAGCATCCAGTCTGGTGGACCCCAGCCATAAACAAGCTCTACAACAAAAGGAGGAAGCTACTACAAGATAGAGCAAAATCCTTGAAAGGTAAGACACCTTTGATCATTATAAGTAAAAACTAAGAGCTCTCATAAAATCATCCAAGGCAAATTTTGAGAGAAAATCGCCAAGGACTCAAAAGACAATCATAAGGCCTTCTTTAGCTATGTTAGAAACCTAGGAGGAAACTCCCAGATATGCTCAGAATTAGTTCAAAATGATGTGAAGATTACTGAACCTACACACATTGCCAACATACCGGCTGACAGGTTCAGTGCAAACTCCCCCAAAAGGAGAGATATCTATACCAGAGGATTGTAGCCCCCAAACATCTCCAACGCCCAGGTGAGAACTGCTCTCCAAGCAAACAACACAGCATCCATGGGACCGATGGTGTCCCCGGCTGTGTGCTCCATTAACTCAATGAGGAATTAAACCCGCAGTTAGGACAGCTGTTTAATCTTAGCCTCACCTCAGGATACGCACTCAAGGAGTGGCGACGGCGACTGTGGTCCCACTTCACAAGGGCGGTGCTTCCACCGACCCTGGAAATTACCGTCCCATTAGCTTGACAAGCCTTATCTGCAAAGCCATGGAGAGGATCATAATTGTACTCATAATTAAAGTCATAGGAACTTGCAGACTTTGGATCCAACCCAATTTGGCTTTTTCAAAGGCAGATCATGCCTTTTAAACTTGGTTGACTTTTTCGAGACAGTCACCAAGGCCATTGATGAGGGAAAGGCAGTCCATACAGCCTACCTCGACCTGGCAAAGGCCTTCGACACAATACCCCACTCAGGTATCATCGAAAAACTCATCATCTTGAATGTAAACCCATACATCACAAGATGGGTTGCAAACTGGCTAAGTGACAGAACCCACAGGGTCAGAGTTGCTGGAGCCATGTCAGACTCAAAGCCTGTCACAAGTAGTGTCCCACAGGGCTCAGTCCTGGGTCCACTCTTGTTCGGCATCTACTTTTCTGAAGTACAAGCAAACACAGGAGGGTTATGGCTGACAAAGTTTGCAGATGACTGCAAACTGGGCGCCATAGTCGAAAACACATCTGACACAGATATCCTTCAGAAGGCCTCACAGAAACGGATAACTGGTGCCAGAGCCATGGCCTAAAGTTAAACGCCAAGAAATGCATAGTCATACCCTTCGGAAAAAACAAGGTTACCCCTAGCTACCATATAGGTGGCAATCCACTGAGCACAGAAGAAGTCATCAGGGATCTGGGGACCCAGGTTGACAGTAGCCTTCGCTTGACACTCATGTTGCTAAAGTAGTTAGGAAAACCTTCTACATTGCCCACCTGATCATGAAGGGATTCACATCTAGATCAAGGGAGGTCATCGCCCTCCTGTACTCATCACTCATTAGACCTATGATTGAGTACAATGCCCCATTCAGAATGTATCTGACCTGACACCTGCAGCAGCTGGAAAGGCCCCACAAGTTCCTCACCAAAAGGATAAAGGGTCTCAAAAATATGTCTTATGCTGCCCGACTGAAAGAACTCCAGCTCTATTCAGTCTCATACCGCTTGCTCAGAGGTGACCTGTGCCTGACATATAAGGCCATGTCAAACCCAGATTTGATGAATATGCTTCACCTCAAAAAATCTAGATCCCTCAGAACCACAAGGGCGGGAGACTTAAACCTTGACACGGTTATTAATAGAACGTGCTGGAGGGACAGATTCATCACCCACAGACTCCCTATGCTGTGGAACAAAATCCCGATACATGTGAGGCAGAGCACCTCGCTGGCCTTGTTCAAGAGGAATCTTGACCAATGGATGAGAGATTGCAGATATACCCCAGGAATTACTTCAGTGTCACTGCTTGACAGAGGCACAGCAAAATAATAGGCATAGTTTTATTCAAACTAAAGAGGTGGCGAAAGCCACATAACTATGGGCTAGGCTTATAAATGCCCTTGGGCAGATAGCCTAGTATGAACCTATGAACCTATGAACTTCTGCCAGGGGCATAATGGCCAGCAGAACTCCTCTGAACACCCCTGTACATCTGCCTGTGTGGTACCTCAACTGTCATCCAGCTATGGCTGCTGTGTACATCCCACCAACCCCCAACTATCCCTCACATATGGCCACTGGTGATGGGGTATGTTTAGGCATTGTGACTGTGTGCGTGGATGGGCTGGATAAAAGTGGGATGTCAACCGATGGCACAGCTTCAGCCCATGACAACCCTGCCTGTGTCTCACCATACTTATCATCATTATCAGAGTCTGTATGGACACTAACATCAGTTTGCTTGCAGAAGGGACCCTGACCCACCTCACCACCTGTGAGGGGAAAACTAAAAACATAATTTAAGCCCTGTACATCATTGCTTACCTCTACACACACACACACACACACACACACACACACACACACACACACACACACACACACACACACACACACACACACACACACACACACACACACACACACACACACACACACACACACACACAGGTGAGGTGGCACAAAGATATTACATAGACCTCTCATTACCCAACAGTCTACATGCATGACATATGGCACTCAACAGTATGCACTGCAGCTATACTAAATCCATGTTACCAATGTTATACATCTCTGTGATGCATGAGTTGTGTTAGTATGTGCTGTCCCTTTCCCTGGAATACACTGCACCCATCCAAATAGTATTGCTGTGCACCTGTTAAGCACCCTGGCATGTACTGTGCATCATACCTTATAAGTGTACACACCATTGCTGAATGTGTATATGTGTGACAGTTATGTTTGCTCTGTTGCTCACAGCCCCTTTGTGTTTGTCTGACACATACCTGGGATGATATGAGGACAGATGTCAATAGTGAATGCCTGAACTCTGATTTGCAGATCTCATCATCAGCAGTGCATGTATGAGCTACCCAATCCAATTACACTGACAAACTCTAAAGCTTACTGTGGCTATGAGGAGTGTACACACCCTTATTGACATGCCAGCCTCTTCCATGATATGCACTGGAGGGCCAAAATACTGCATATGTTATCATTACACATACCTGATATGTGACATATGACCTGTGCAATCAAATGCAGTATCAAACAAATGTGTTAGTTGTGCAGATGCTGATTGAGATGGTAACCAGTGATCACATTCCAGTCTGATGAAATAGCTGGGTAATGACATCTTTAATAAGTGTATTTAATTCCATGTACATAACATGCCTCTATGTGCTGTCATTACAGTAGCAAGGGGTGTGAGTATACTGTATGGGACACCTGAGTATATATGACTAGTACAACAATCTTTTCTCTTTGTATGTGTTTCATACATGGGTAGTATCCCAGATTATATGCAGTCACACTTGCATGTATTGCATCATTACATTACTACTGTTAACAGTGCTTTCCCAAGTAAGAGTAGATTGCAGATTGTAGTACTGGAACCATACACCCATGCATGCAAAGCTGGACTCTGAGTACTGACTATCATGTTCTTGGTGTGTGAGTGTGTGTTGTTAAGTATTTGCTACTGGATATTGATCTGATATGTGGATATTAACTGCAGACTACTATGTGTATAGGATATGTCAGTGAGGGCTGCTGTCATGTAGTAATGGCATACCTATCAGTGTCAGATGTCTAGCTGTCAAAACATTCATCTCAATGCATAACCTGTTGGCTAGTTGATTTCTGTCTTTCCTCTGTACAGATGTGCAGATGTCAGGTATCCATCTTGGCTCTTTACAGGCAATCTATGCTTGACTGACACTGATGTCTGCCCAGCTATGTTATGAATGCCACAGCTAGGAAACCCCACACTGTATGCATGACATGTCATGGATACCTCAATTAGGCTACCACAGTCAAAAGAACATGCTTGGATACAGGTCTCCAATGCAGACACTGGCCATGTTATGTAATATATGTTGCATACATGTAAATTGGAGCACTTCACTGGCCCTCTGCAAGAGAAGACCATATGATTGGATGTTGCATTTAACTGTCACACTGGGGATCACTCAAGTGCCTACAGTTGATAGATGATCTGCTGACAAATGTCAGGTGGCAAGATACCAGTGTACCCACATCCCCTACTATTCTAATCTCTCCATGAACATTAGCCTGGTACAGACATAGGAACACCTGCACATATGGACCCCAGCACTGACAAATGTGTCAGTGTGCATTACTGGGAATGACAGTGTCTGTGTGTTTGTAAACTTGTAGTTGATAATACAATGAGGGTCTTCTCACCCACTAGAACCCCCCTTGCCATACTTAGAAATAGCTGCTGCTGCTGCTGCTGTAATGGACATTAAATGTACCTTGTTACACTATTCACCCTATGGGCTACCTGGAGCTAGCAGTACCAGCATAACACTGTTGTACAAATAGGTAGATAGGCATGGGTTATCCTCTGAGTCCTGGCAAGTGTGTTTATGTGTGTGAGTGTGTATATTTGTAGGATACAGCATTCTGATGCCACATTCTCCAAATACAATTTGCCTTGCCATACATTATAAGGAATAGTGATGTTGCTGACATTAGGAGAGCCATGACAAACCCTTACCCTACTATCCCTGTGGCATGTGCAATAAATGCATATCCCTGTAGTAGCACTGATTAGATAGACAAGGGGTTGTATTGCAGACCTAGTCAATGTGTGATTGTGGGTAAGTCAGAGCATTACCATTGGTTTCAGTGAGTTATAATGTGGGATGTGGGTGCTGGATATACTGTCTTTACACAATGGTACCCCCAGTACATGTCCCAAGGTCCACTGTATGAGGACCACTGTCACCATCAACCATACAGGTAACGTATTACACTATCCAGCCCAATGATGCATGTGCTGTGTGCAATTTATCTGTAACAGAATGGACTCACTGACAAGATAGTTAGCACTGATAAACCCAGGTCTCTCAGATGTGTTTATGACTGTTATGTGTTTGTCAATGTGTATATGACAGTATGTCATACTATGTACTGTTCATTAACAACCAGTATATCCCTATTACCATACTGTACAAGGCCTGGTGATGTTCACTTAACAAGAAACTCAGGACATACCTCATCCTAAAAGGTGTGTGGTGTGTGCAATTAAGGCCAAACACACTAGTAGCAATAAGTGTGTGAATGAGAGGGAGGATAGAGGAATGGTGAGGATGCAGGGAGTAGAGGTGGGAAAGGTGGTTGAGTTTAAGTACTTGGGATCAACAGTTCAGAGTAATGGTGAGTGTGGAAGAGAGGTGAAGAAGAGAGTAGAGGCAGGATGGAGTGGGTGGATAAAAGTGTCAGGAGTGATTTGTGACAGATGAGTACCAGTAAGAGTGAAAGGGAATGTCTACAAGAGGGTAGTGAGACCAGCTATGTTATATGGGTTGGAGACAGTGGCACTGACAAAAAGGCAGGAGTCAGAGCTTGACATGGCAGAGATGAAGATGTTAAGATTTGCACTGGGTGTGACGAGGATGGACAGGATTAGGAATAAGTATATTAGAGGGTCAGCCCAGGTTGGAAGGTTTGGAGACAAAGCCAGAGAGGCAAGATTACGTTGGTTTGGACATGTGCTAAGGAGGGATGCAGAGTATATTGGGAAAAAGATGCCAAGGATGAAGCTGCCAGTTAACAGGAAAAGAGGGAGGCCTAAGATAAGGTTTATGGATGTGGTGAGAGAGGGCATGCAGGTGGTTGGTGTGACAGAGCAAGATGCAAAGAACAGGAAGAACTGGAAACAGTTAATCTGCTGTGGCGACCCCCAACAGGAGCAGCCGAAAGAAGAAGAAGAAGTACATATGTAGGGGTTCTACTCTCAGTGCTGCCAAGTAAGTGTGTGTGTATGTGAAGTGATCTACTTCATTTTGCAGAAAATACATGTCCCAGGAGGTCATTTGTCCGAGAACTGACTGGCAAATGCTAACATTTCAAAGGAATCCTTTTGTGGAAATTCATTCCATCAAAACTAGTAGTAGATGATTAAATGACCTCTTCCCCAGTGTACTGCTGTATAGCAATACTAGAGTTGGTATATATAGTTGGGTGTGGATGTTGTGGGTACAGCCACCCTCACTGGGGTTATTGTTGTGTGTATCCCCCTCTTAATCTGCTATAATACTGTACAGTTTATGTTAACAGGTTAAGTAGTTGTCACTCACACTATGTGTGGTTCTACGCCACCCCACACCCTCCAAAGTGGAGGGCTGTACCACCCACACCCGCACACCTATGTTTACCAACTCTAGGACTGCACTACATTGGGGAAGAGGATATATACCCTGCCAGTACCATTGTCAATGACATTAAATTGGCAGACTTATTTTTTACTGATGTGATGTTTTGCCTATTTTGTCTTGGGGGGATTACATACATGAGTGACCGGTGTTCCACACCTGAAGTCAACTCCTCGTTGGTCTGATCCAACCATAAGCTTATCACCCTTGATATCTATATCCCGCCCCCACCCCCATTAAGTAAACCACAGTGAACAATTTCTCCAAAGCCAACTTCATGCTTCTTAATACAGAAGTGGTGAACTTCATGACACCCATGCAGATGGACAATACAGTTACAACTGCTGAATCCTACACAAATGCAGTCTATAAGCACTTACACAAGTGCATGGATCATGCTATCCCAAACAGAACCAAGATGCTTTCCTCCAAAAAAAGGAAGACAATCTGGTGGTCCCCTGCCATAAACAAACTGTACAACAGAAGGAAGAAACTGTTGCAAAAGACAGTAAAATCCCATGAGTGGAGGAGCTCCCTGGTCAGCCTCAGTAAGAATCTGAGATCCCTTATAAGATCCTCCAAAGCTAGCTATGAAATCAAAATTACCACTAAATCCAAGGACAACCACAAAGCATTATATAGCTTTGTCAAGAATCTAGATGGCAACAACCAGATCTGTTCTGAGTTACAGCAGAAAGGCATAGAAATTACAAAATCAACTGATATTGCCAACATCCTGACAGATAGGTTCAGTGCTAACTTTACCCCCTCTCACCCCCTAAAGGGCCCATATATATACAGGAAGAATGCAGTGTCCATGTAATCACAACTACACAGGTAAAAGCTGCACTTTCTAAAGCCAAAAATCCAGCATCCATGGGACCGGACAACATCCCAGGCAGCGTTTTACATGAACTTCAGAACTAACTGGTTCCCTACTTAAGCACCATGTTCAATAATAGCCTTGCATCAGGCTTTGTGCCCACTGAATGGTGCACAGCAACAGTTATCCCATTCCACAAATGGGGAGCCACCACTGATCCCGGGAACTATCAACCTATTAGCCTGACGAGCCTGGTCTGCAAGGCCATGGAACATATCATCATGGAACTCATAAACAAAGACATTGGTAACCTCCAAACTCTGGATCCCACCTAGTTAGGGTTTGTGAAAGGCAGATTATGTCTCCTGAACCTGATTGACTTCTTTGAGGCAGTCACTAAAGCCGTGGATGAGGGTAAGGTGGTTCACACAGCCTATCTTGACCTCACCAAGGCTTTCAACAGCATCCCCCATTCTGGAATTATAGCTAAACTCACTAAACTAGGTTTAAATCCCTACATCACAATATGGGTTGCCAAATGGCTCACTGACAGAACCCACACTGTAAAAGTTGCAGACTCCAAATCTGACCTCAAAGCAGTGACAAGTGGAGTACCACAGGGTTCCATCCTGGGACCTCTCCTGTTTGATATCTACTTCTCTGAAGTACAGGCTAACACAGAAGGCCTCTGGCTAATGAAGTTTGCAGATGACTGCAAACTAGGAGCCATAGACAAGTCCCCAAATGATGTAGACATCCTACAGAAGGGCCTCACTGAGACAGATGCCTGGGTCAGAGCCATGTTCTCAAGCTCAATGCCAAAAAGTGCAGTGTTATCCCCTTTGGCAAAAATTCTGTACACATGAACTGCCACATAGGCAGCAATCTACTTAACACCGAATGCGTGATAAGAGACCTTGGGACCCAGGTGGACAGTAGTCTCTCCTTTGATAGTCACATTGCCACAGTAGTCAGGAAGTCTTCTATGTGGCACACCTCATCATAAAAGGGTTCTCATCCAGCAAAAAATAGGTCATTGTTCCCCTCTACTTGACACTCATTAGACCCATTATAGAGTACAACAACCCTTTTAGAATGTACCTTACAAGACAATTGCAGCAGCTGGAAAGGCCACAGAAGTACCTCACAAAGAGGATTACTGGCCTCAAACAAATGCCTTACACTGACCACCTCAAAAAACTTCAGCTTTACTCCATAGCATATGACCTACTCCGAGGTGATCTCTGTCTAACATATAAAGCTATATTAAACCCAGAGCTGTTGGACATGCTACACCTAAAGAAATCCCAATCCCTCCGAGCTACACGCCCTAGGGACCTAAACCTTGTCACCACAACAAACAGGATATGCTGGAGAGATAGATTCCTGTCCCAGAGACTTCCTATACTCTGGAACAAGCTACTCATCTATGTTAAGCAAACTTCATTAGCACTCTTCAAGAAAAATCTTGATGAGTGGATGGGAAATAGGAAATACACCCCAAGGATAACTTCTGTGTCTCTGCTCAACAGTGGCACATGAAAATAACTTTCTTGGGTGGCATAAGCCATGGGACCTTGTTGGCTAGGCTTATGTAGGCCCTTGGTCCTATAGCCTAGTACCTACCTATGAACCTATTAACCTATGAGTTCACTGCAAAATTAAGTGCATCCATGTGTACAGTATTCTCTGTGTATTGCATCAACACCAAAGCCTGTGTGTGTGCATGTTATTCACAAACACGTGGTGTGTGCCACCCAGTACACTTACCACTGTCCACTGTAGAAGAGCTGCTGACATCAGCCACCATGCACTCACCTGTATACACCCCAAAGACCTATCAGCCATGTGGCACATGCAGTAACTGTTATACAGGCCTGTTACTTGTGTTCAGTTGCACCCAGGATATGACACAGTCAATGTGTCACCACAGTGCCATACCCCTTGTAGGAAACAACAGCAGACCAACATCCTGCTGACATATAGACACCTACAACATAAACTGAATACATTATGGAGACATGCATCATGGCTGGACAGATACACATTCTGACATGTAAACATTAAACTTTCCAGCTGAAAACATGTTACACAGCATTACATTGCTAAACCTTAGTACATTCACCCTGTGCATCAGAACCATATTAGCATGACCCTGTATCGATGGTATGGATGACAGGAATGTGACACAGGTATCATCATATGCACAGGGTGTGTTGTAGATTTGCCAGAGACCTAGGCTGAGTCATTTGGCTGACATCATGTGTGTGTGTTAGGCGGTTTCATTATCAATTGGGCTGTGCAGACATGGTAGGTATGGAAATGTCCTAGCTGTGTTAGTGATGTGTGTGTGTATGTATGCACACAGTTCTGCCATGTGGCTGTCTAATCCAGGGGTTTGTTGGACAGCTGCAGACCGTACATGGCAGAGTGTACAGTTCACCAATCTGGCCACGGACACAAGAACTGTACCTGCCAGGGGTTCCACGGGCACCAGATATGGTACTCTCCCCTAATGATGACAAATGTCTGCTGGATCCAGGTCCCTGTTGGGACCGGCCAGGACCAAGTGCATGTGGCCTGCTGTGTTGTGGTGCAGACAGCACCCCCCTGCATTGCTGGTGCTGGTACTACCACTATGAGAGCAGCTGTGACTTGTTGCACATCCACGTAGACCTCCACCTGTTAGTGTTCCTGACCTACATCCACCTGACTGTTGCCCTACTCCCACCATGCTCTAACACAGACATTGCATGGTCGAGGATTCTCACCATCTCACCCAACTGTCTGTCCAGGAGCTCTATGCAAAATAATGGTGGGCACCTGCAAGATCACGGATGTTGTCAAGTACAGCAGAATGAATAGCCCTCTGGAGCCTCAGACTCTGTCTGGTATAACATTCCATACGGGCCTTTGCCTTCGTGATAGACTGAAACATGCATCTGGTGACACCTGCTGTGCCACTTCTGCCAAAAGCATAATGTCCAACAGAACTCCTACGAGCACCCCTGTACATCTGCCTTTGTGGTACCTCAACTGTCATCCAGCTACGGCTGCTGTGTACAGACACACTTGCCATAGTCACAACACAGTCCTGTCCCATCCCACCACCTACCAACTATCCCTCACCTATGGCCACTGGTGATGGGGTATGTATAGGCATTGTGACTGTGTGCGGGGATGGGCTGGATAAAAGTGGGATGTCAACCGATGGCACAGCTTCAGCCCATGACAACCCTGCCTGTGTCTCACCATACTTATCATCATTGTCAGAGTCTGTATGGACACTAACATCAGTTTGCTTGCAGAAGGGACCCTGACCCACCTCACCACCTGTGAGCGGAAAACTAAAAACATAATTTAAGCCCTGTACATCATTGCTTACCTCTACACACACACACACACACACACACACACACACACACACACACACACACACACACACACACAGGTGAGGTGGCACAAAGATATTACACAGACCTCTCATTACCCAACAGTCAACATGCATGACATATGGCACTCAACAGTATGCACTGCAGCTATACTCAATCCTTGTTACCAACATTATACATCTCTGTGATGCATGAGTTGTGTTAGGATGCGATGCCCCTTTCCCTGGAATACACTGCACCCATCCAAACAGTATTGCTGTGCACCTGTTAACCACCCTGGCATGTACTGTGCACCATACCTTACAAGTGTACACACCATTGCTGAATGTGTATATGTGTGGCAGTTATATTTGGTCTGTTGCTCACAGCCCCTATGTGTTTGTCTGACACATACCTGGGATGATATGAGGACAGATGTCAATAGTGAATGCCTGAACTCTGATTTGCAGATCTCATCATCAGCAGTGCATGTATGAGCTATCCAATCCAATTACACTGGCAAACTCTAAAGCTTACTGTGGCTATGAGGAGTGTACACACCCTTATCGACATGTCAGCCTCTTCCATGATATGCAGTGAGGGGGGCACAATACTGCATATGTTAACATTACACACACCTGATATGTGACATATGACCTGTGCAATAAAATGCAGTATCAAACAAATGTGTTAGTTGTGCAGATGCTGATTGAGATGCATACAATATGTGGATTGCATTAGTGTGCACACCCTTAACATGATAGTTTGTTGTAGCATCTATTAAGTGAACTACAGCAGTCACTATTTCTGGAAGGGGTATACTAGCATGGTTCATCTTCACTTGCCATTGTTTGGTCACTATGCCCTACAAATGTCCCCCAACTCTGCTGGATTGCAAGGTCAGCTCATGTGCACAGCCCTTGGAGGGCACACAGTGCCTTCACTATTGCTGTGGAGTCAGGGTTATGTCTGGCACAATTCATTAACTTGACTGTGTTCCGATACAGCTATTCTTAGTGAGCTTTGGATGTATGCTTCAGTTCACTGTTGTGTTTCAGGATGACATCCTCAGCCTTATTGCAGATGCTTAACAACTATGGGCCACACATGAGTGCCATTTTGCAGTGTTCCAAATTCAGAATGCCATGTCTACCAGCCTAGTTCCTGCTAATGAACAGCAAACCTAAAGGTGTACACTGGCACCAGCAAGGTACAGATGGGGATGGTAGAGCTGAGGTGGAGTGAGGTGCTGCTTGTGCACCACATGTATCTTTATTAATAATGTCTGTAGGTTTCAGCCTTGGTCTCAGTACACCATTATACATTGTAACACATGCCTTTGGGAGAATTGATGTTATGCATATGCTACCTGTAGAGAGCCCTGGATGATGTTTCCTGTGGAACAACTCTTCCATCTGACTACCCTAACCAACCAGGGTTGGGAAGGTGACCTAATGGTTAAGGTGTTAAACCTAAAAAGGGTTTGGAGTCTTTGAGAGGACAATTGATAATTGCTTAGAATGGCTCGCAGCGCAAGGGTTAGGTAGTAGTAACTACCTATGAACCTATGAACCTATGAACCAATAGGCTCCACTTATGCAGAGTCCAGGGGATTGTCGACACAGGTACTCCACATGCAGTACTTGCTAGACATTCCTGCAAGTCCCTCAGTATTGCTCCATGTTTCTGAGCAGCCTCCATGACCAGTTTGCAACATGTGTTATCATCTGTCTTGGATGGGCATCTGTTTATTTTCTACATTAATGTTGTCCCATACTTCATAATCACATACATGACTGTCTGCATTGTTTGCCATGGTATATGCAATGGTGAGGTAAAGCTATGTCTCCCACTCCTGAGTGCTACCTTTCAGATATGGGATCCATTCCATGGTTTGTAAGATGTGTGCAAGCCATGGCTGCCTCTATTGCAGGTAAGTGGGCAAATATCATGGGCATACTTCATTAACAGCAGACCATTATTTGTTGTGACAGTGAGGCCCTGTACTTGATGGAAGGTGCATACTCAAGAATAGTGAATGCTGTAAGTACCTCAAAAGCTGCTTCCACAATATGTTATTTGGAATGTGTGCACACATATGCTTCCAGTGTTTGTTAAGGTATGTATTCCCCATATTTGTTGCCTTAACATAGGACTACATATTACACATTTATTGCTAAAGTTATGATCACATTGCAAGTTGTAAAAGGTGTGGAATGTGATATTGTGATATGCCATTGTGTAGATCTGTAACAGTTGCCATTATAATAATGGTGTATACACTGTTGTAGCCACTGTATAAGTGTAATGTTTCAGACATGTCCCTACTGTAGGCCATTTGTCCCACCATTATGTTCATCTCTGTCCACACATCTTGCACTGACAGGTTGTTAGGTATACTGCAGGACTCTTACATACCCTTCAGATATGCCACCAAGGTGACCACTGTGATGCAGTGCAGTTAACAGCAACAATAAGCGAACATGTACAGCATGCATTATGGGTAGGTGTGTTAAATGTGTGCATGGCAAATACCATGGCCATAACATGGCCGGTGTATTGCCAAACCTGAACAAAACAACTCCATACTCAACAGCTACAGGCTGCTGCCCCAGTTGTATACCAGAGGGACCTACATAGTTGTGTGAGACATGTAATGTCAGTAGCCACACCTGTTGCATTGGTACAGGATGGGACCAGCATTTCAGTACATCAACAGAACAAACCCACAATACTAGAAATTATGCACATCTGTTCATTACTACACTGCAGCAACAGACTATGTTATCTGACATATGCATGAAGATACTTTATAGATGATGATGGATTAGCAACACTGGTCTACTAATGTACCCTGGGGCCTTACCTGCATGCTCCTCATCCATTGTGTGGGTAGCACCATTCTCCACAATGCTATTGTCAGGTTCCTGGCTTGGCTGGTGGGTGGGTGGCCTAAGGTTGGCGAGGAGCTCCTCAGCATGTGTCAGTTAGGGCTGGATGGCATGACCCCCACCTGTGGCTAGCTGGTCCCTCCTAACTGCAGCAGCATGCTGATGGGCGTGGTGGATGAGATCAATGCAATGATGCCACACCTGGTCATAACTGTGGCTATGCATGTGAGCATCATTTACCCTGTGGACGAGCTCGTTCGACAGGGTGTTCCTCTCCTGCAGATCATGGGCCGTGCGTCTAAAGAGGGTTCTGTGATGCTATGCTGTTGTACAAGAAAGTTTATTATTATATCATTCTCCTGGAGGGTATATGTAGGGAGACGCTCACAGGACATGGTACCTTGAAGACATAACCGACGTTACACCAAAACCAGTTTAATCGATAAAGCTTTCGGGTCTACACCCTTCATCAGTATAATTTTACAACAGTAATAACACATTTAAATAGGAGAATCAATTAAACAAATTTCAGTAAAGGCCAACCTACAATTTTTTTTATATGCACATACAAAGATTTATAAAACTTGATTTCACTTTTAAATATAAAAAAAATTTTTTTTTTTTCGTGTGTGTGGGGTAGCCCCTTTAAATTATTTTAGGTTGTTGAGAGAGCTGGGTTGGGCTGAAGTATTTGTTTAATTGATTCTCCTATTTAAATGTGTTATTACTGTTGTAAAATTATACTGATGAAGGGTGTAGACCCGGAAGCTTTATCGATTAAACTGGTTTTGGTGTAACGTCGGTTGTGGTTTGAAAATTTGGTATTATCACCACTGTGTTTCAAGACCTTGAAGACATAAACAGGAAAAAAGGTCAGAGGGCATCATACTGCAAGGATATAATAGTTGTTAATTGACATCTCTCTCTCCCCCAACCATATCTGCAACAATAATCTGAACACACAAATCAATGAGTATGTTTACACCAAACCTATTATTGGGACATATATGCTATTGTTCGACAAATACTGAAATGTGTTTCTATTCATGTTCCATATTGAAACATTATCATTGGTGGCCTGTTGCTATCAATGTAACCTGCATGCCGTTGTAACAGCCACTGCGGTTAAATATATGCATGTGTTCTGTTTGCTATGCAGCTGTTCCAGATCTGGTGTTTTGGGTTAATGGGAATAACTATGCATGCTGTTATAACTAATCCTGGATTGTGTTGACTATTACTAACCCAAATATGTTCGAAAACTGCAACGCAATAGCATGTTTGGGAAGGCCGTTCCCAGCAGGAACACCTGTCCCACCTCATCTGGCTATGGCACCAGGCCAGAGCATGTCTGGGACCCACCCCGGGACCTCCTCATCCACTGGTCCTGCACTACCTTCAGGTAGAACCACATCAGGGGATGGGGCTCGCCCCCCCCCCGGGAGTGGGCATAGACAGGATCCTGTCACCTGAAGTCAGGTCCAGGGTCTGGTGCATAGGGAGCACTGCAGAGAATTGGGAGATCTGCTACACCAGCTTGAGGGCCTCATGGCGCAAATAGAGGGTCAGCCTGCCCCTCCTGCTCAGCCTCCAGCACAGCCACCTTCAGGGTCATGAAGGTGTAGTGGTGACTGCCCATGGGTGGGGACCTCAGTCCCACTGTTCCATTTGGGGGTTCATGGGCTTCCAATTTCCAAACACCCCACCCCGTCCAAGGTGTTCACCCCCACATGTGTCATATACTGCCCCTGTATGCTGTCTTGTTTGTCTTCTGACGCAATCTACCTCTCCAAATATACCTACTATCATTCCCCAACATCCCACTCTCACCTTAACAAAAAAAGGGCAATCTGTTCCCAAAAAGAATTTCACACCATACATAACTGTCCATTTTGCACCCACTTACAACTACTTAAAAGTGCCTTAATCACTCTGTATCCAACAGCCCTTGTTCTGGCCAGAAAATAAATTATCAGTCCTTGCAAGTATCTAACCCAGGACCATGCACACCATAATCACAGCAATTTATTTTATTTATTTTATTTTACTTTTGCTGACTGATTTGCTGGATAGTCTGACTGGATTCATGTCCATTTTTTGCAGAGGCCCGGGGAGAAAAGCTCCAAAAAAGTTATGAAATAGTAATTTGCAGTCAAGTAAAATATAAAACATTATATACAAGACAGTAAAGTATACAAAGTTTAGCAGAGAAAAAACTGATACACAATTCAGAGATCTATACTTAAACTTATACAGTTTTGCATAACACACAATATATACAACTGACAGGACAAAAGTTCATCTCTCTCAGATATTATTATAATTCCTATTACTTGTAGCAAAATGAGACTTGTAAATAGGAGTTAAGGAAGGCAGACTGTGGGTAGACATTAGTCAGGTTTGGTACAGGGACATAGCCAGTGAGATTTAAAATAATTGGCTAGATTTTTTTTTTTAACTTGACTAAGTGAGGGTTCCTGGGTTAGCTCAGAAGGACGCATGTTCCAGAGTTTGCCAACTGAATTAGCAAAAAGGATTCTCTAGACTAGTTGTTGGCTTTGGCTGTCTGAATCAGAAGTTTAGTAGAGGGTCTAAGTTGCCTGACATTTTTGCTGGGATAGATAATGTTACTGAGGGAGGCTGTTTTTTCTGGGTGGTTGATGACTTTGAAAGTTACAATAAGCTACAATTTATCACTAAGCAATCTGAGCTGCAGACATGTGTAATGTTTTCTCAAACATATCATGCAGCACAGTCATTCAACAGTAGGGAAAATGTATATATATACATGGGTGTGCGTGTGTTTGTGTATATATATATATATATAAATATATATATATATATATATATATATATATATAGACATATATATATACACACACACATATATATATACATATATATATATAAATATATATACATACACATATATATATATATATATATATATAAATATATATATGTATATGTATATATATATATATATATATATATAGAGAGAGAGAGAGAGAGAGAGTGTATTCAGACATCGGATCCACACTTTGAACCTCCTTCCTCCACAGTTGAACTGTTCTGCCTTGCTACGAAACACAGCATCACATGTGGACACAGCCTAACATTAGGGGGAGATATATAGGGACAGATCATAGATATGCCTATTACAAACCTATGAAGTGTGTGCATGATACATTTCACATTACCATGACTGTTCTGAAGGTGGTGGGGTCTAAAACTCATGTGTCTATCATAACTTCATTACTTCCACCTTCAGCTATTTGCCAGACTAATACAGATGTTTGGAGGAACAGAACAAACACTATGATGGCTTAAATCTTGACATTCTGTGCAGATCTGCACAGTTGACAGGTATGACCCACTGCCCACAGGGCCAGATGCTATGTCCATAGCAGTTGTTCAGCAGGACATCATTACAGCAAGTCTTGATGGGACATATAAATCTTTCAACATCATCTATCCCATTATTACAGACCAAGTACTGCATTCAATTACATGCTGACATGTTTCACATACCTGTTTTATCATTGTGCTCTCTTCTGTGCACCAGTTGGATGTCTTCCTTGTTTTTGTTTTTTTAGTAGTATTTTTGTTTTTTAGTAGTATTTTTTGTTGTTTTTCTTTCTCTCTCTTTGTAGGTGATTCTCATGATCAGGTGATGGTCTCTGCATCAATTAGTGTTCCCTACTTGCTAATTGCATGCAGCCAGCTGTGTAGTACTTCCAATAGCCGATGTCATAGCAACCCACTACTATAAATGACTATATCATGTGGGCATTGTCCCTTTACCTTTCCTGTATGGAAGACATCCTTCCTGTGTGTGGGCAGGAGTGTTACAGACAGCAGGTAGCAATATCTCTTACAACAGGACATGTGGACACAGGTCAACTAAATGTTTGTATAAGGTTCCAGACCTAGAGAAAGTGTGTGAGTATTGCTGTTATATGCATTGAATACTGCTAGTTTTACAAGGTTTGTGTGTACATGCTAGTTTTCCATGGAATGCAGTCTGTCTGCATAGCTCTCAACTGTGGGCCTATCCACATGACGGCCAGAGGGATTGGCTGCTATGTTTTGTCTGTTCACCACACAGGTCTTGTCTCTGACATATCAGTGCCATTCTCTCCGTTGATTGCTATCAGTACATGGCAACATCCATTTCTGTTTCTGACTTCATATTCCTGAGTAAGGGTATGTTGCAACCAATCCTGTTACACCAGCAAGTTTCACAATGTATAACAGCAATATTTCAAATATGGCCCTGTGTTTCAACCTCTGTCCTCCTGCTATATACCAGGCTTTGTCCAGATGTCATGCAGTAAGAGGTTGTTAGGTAAATGCCTATCATTATTTAGTGCTGGCATTCCTGCTATCATTCCAATGATGTTCTGGACTCCCACATAAATTGTGGGGTAGGGTCCATATATGTGAGGGCTACAGCTAAACAAAACATGTGTGACCCTGTACAGTCCAGAGGTCAGTGTATGGAGAACACTGTTATATGCCCTTGTAAGACATTTTATGGGGGAGGGGTATGAAATGTTTTTTAACCTAGGCTGTTACAACATGTGAGGGATATCAGTAATAAGAAACATTAAGGTATACGGCTGTACATTTGCATACATTTCACCATGGGAACAATGGTGGCCTAGAGCTTACTGTCTTACACACGGTTCTGTTTGTTAGTGTGATAGTGATGTTTTAAGTTAAGTATTGTTATGTAACAGATACATTTACATTGTGACAACTAATACTTTTCCCCCTAAGGGCTGAGTACAGAGTGTAATTATATATGCTGAACTACATCTGTAATTAAGTGTTGATTGATTCTTATCTTCAAGGCAAGTGTGTTTTTTACTGTTGTACTACTTGAAGGGTTTACTGTATCATACGTTTTGTTTGAGAGTTGCATTAATCAGTTACGTATTTCAAACAGCTAGCTACTATAAGAAATGGCATAAAAAACAGAAATAGTACACAAATAAACATTTATATGTATGCATACTTGTGTGTGGTGTCCTGTCCTTTGTATTGTGTGTGGGTATATGTTTCATGCAATAATTCTCATTTGTAGGAAAGAATCAGACACTGGCCATTTGAAAAGATGGCAGCTGTAGGAATAATGGCTGTTTGATATGCTGTGCACCCTCTATATATACTCTTTTTATATATATATATCTATAAGTATTTATATATTTATATGTGTATGTATGTGTACATACAAGTATATATGTATATATGTGTGTGTGTATATGTATCATTGGAATGTTTAGTGCTTCCACATTGTACATTCCCTATGGTAGACTGACTGTTCTGCATGATATGAGATCCTTGACTTTCACGCACCCACTCGCTCAAACAGAACTAAGGCAAAAGCTGTGCCTTGGCTTTCAAAAGAGACTAGGCTCAAAATTAATCTCAGAAATAAATCCTGGGCTTTAAGGTGATCTACTAAACTCCCTCATGATCAAATTAAATACAGGCAACTTAGGAATGAGACTAAAAAACTTATACTACTAAACAAAACAATACTACTGCAAATTACAAACATAAAATCAAAATAACCCTCAGAAATTCTGTGCAGGGTTGAATAATCTACTACACCCTGGTCATACTATTACCCCTGCCTCTACTGATAAACCCCCAGAAGCAGTCTCTAATAGTTTTAACCAATTCTTTACTGAGGCAATTCAAGCCCTAGCCAACCAACTACCTCTTAACTCCCATAGCTCAGATAGTACCACCCCTAGAGATCTACCCTTATTTAGCTTTCAGCCTGTTTCCACATCATTTATCCATACCCTAATCAGAAAACTAAAATCCACCACACTCTCGGCTGACCAACATCCAGCTGAATACCTACAAAAATCATCTGAAGCCATTGCCTACCCGGTGTCATTACTTATCAATCGTACCATAGTAGAAGCAAAAATTCCCACTATCTGGAAAATATCCTATGTAATCCCTCTTCATAAAGGAGGTAGTTCTACTGAACTCTCCAACTATAGACCTATAGCTATACTCTCTCCTCTAGCAAAGATAATGGAAAATGTATTTAGAAACAGTTCTTGCACCACCTAATCCATAACCACCTCATGGCAGATATGCAGCATGGCTTTAGACCTCACCATAGCACCAACTCAGCCCTACTAGTATTTTCCAATACTATAAACCTTAATCGTAGCAATAACCATATTTCTTCAGATCTTTTTTTGGATCTTTCCAAAGCTTTTGATATGGTTGATCAACAACTATTAATCCACACTCTGCAATCACTTTGTCTAGATCCCAAAGCCCTTCAATGCTTTAATTCCTACCTAAGTGGTAGACAGCAGGCTGTACTTTGGCAGACCAAACTCTCTACCCTGCTACCTAACACCACAAGATTCTATATTAGGGCCTCTGTTATTCTCCATCTTCATCAATGATTTGAAAACTGCCATACCTAAAGTCAGCTGTATCCAATATGCAGATGACTCTACTCTAATATGCTCAGCAACATCCCCTATAGAGTTACAGTTAGCTACCCAGACCACCTTTAACACAATAGAAAACTGGCTTACCAATCGTCGCCTGATACTGAATTCTTAAAGGATTAAAATGCTGTTATTCTCACCTACACAAAGGACTAGCACCATTAACTTTACAATTAAAGCAAAGGATGGCATAATAATCTCCCCTGACCTCTACTAAACTATTAGGTGTTACTATAGATAACAATTTAAAATTCAGCCTACATGTTAACCAATTGAGCAAAACCATCCATAAACAACTAGGTTCACTGTACAGAATAAAAAAAACTTCCTGACTTTCCCCAGCCAAGGTTGCCATTGCTCAATCTCACCTTCTCTCTACTCTTTTGTATGCATCCCCTCTTCGCCATAATAGTAATAAGACTGTCCTGAACAAAATCACTATCTGTTACAATCACATCACCAGGTTTGCCACTGGGCTGCCTTTTAGGACATGTCATTGCATCAATCTAATCCAGCTTGGATGGCTTGAACTACCATGTCTAATCTTATATAACCAACTGGTTATGGCCTACAAGATTATATACAACCCTGAAAACACCCCTGCACTCAAAAATCTGGTCACCCTATATAACAAACCCAAACCACTGCAATCTTCCAACAGACTCCTTATCCAGACATGTAAAACTAACAACCTAGCCGGCGACTCTCTCTTTACAAATTATGTAGGCAGATCATGGAACTCTCTACCACCTGATATTACCTCACTCTCTTCTCTAGGTCAGTTCAAAACTAAGCTCAAACACTACCTGGGATCAAAATGGACATGCTATTGTATCAAGCCTGGTTAATCTTTTCTCAGGATTGTGTACAGCTGCTATGTAACCTATCATGTACTGCAACTTTTAGATTTATCTACTCTGTACAACCGTACCTAAGAAACTATTAATAATGATCGTTCATCGAATGAATGCAAAAAAATCTATATGTAATTCTGTATGGTTTGCCTCTAATTTCTCTGTAAATATTCTGTTTTGCTATTTGTGAGATGTGACATATAATTAGATTTTTTTATTGCTTGGAGTTTTTCTCCCCGGGCCTCCGCTGAAAATGGACATATATCCAGTCGGACTATCCCGGTCAACAAATGTAAAATAAAAATAAATAAAATAAATAAAAATATGTTACAGAAATCATCCTGCCATTTCACAGCTGAGATGGCTTACTGTTAACTTGTTGTTGCTATGTTGCGAAGGGTCCTGGGTTCAAGACTTGCAAGTGCTGGTTATTGTGCTGCAAGGCAGATCAGTTCAGCTGTGGAGGAAAGGATAATACCAATAATTACAAGTGATCCCTATTTTGGGCCCCTTCACCCACATTAACAGTGCCTTTGGTCAGATGTTTTGCAGTGAGAGGTTCAGAGTGTGGATCGAATGTGGGAATGCAATATATATATATATATATATATATATATATATATATATATATATATATATATATATATATATATATATATATATATATATATATATGTGTGTGTGTGTGTGTGTGTGTGTAAATACATTTTCCCTACTGTTGAATGACTGTGCTGCATGATATGTTTGAGAAAACATTATACTTATGTACAGCTTAAATGGCTTAGTGGTAAATCACTGTGGCTATGGTGTGCAGGGTCTTAGGTTCGAGACTTGCAAGGGCTGATTATTTTGTTGCTGACAGAACAGGGGCTGTTGGATACAGAGTGATTAAGGCACTTTTAAGCAGTTGTAAGTGGGTTTGCGCAGGTTTGTGCAGTGGTAAGGAATGATAACTTCCTGTTAAATAAGCTGACAGACAGTTAGCCTGGCAGTGCTTAATCTGTGTAGCCATTGCTTACTGCCATACAAAAAGGCTTAAACCCACTCACTACTGCTTAAAATTGCTTACTCCGCTAACCCCCACACTAATTTCTTTAAAAGAAAAGAAAAAAGGGGTGATAGGAAAGTGGTGCCAAAGGGGAGGCATGCAGAGGGAAAAACAATAGGGGAAGTAGCTAGGGATGTGCAGGACAGGTGTAGGGAAGGTCCATAGCTGTCCATTTCTTCTACAGCAACAGTTGTGTATATATACTGAATTTGGAGGTAGATTTGGACACACAAACACCTGAGAGAGGGGTGAGGACAACAGTAATGTGTTATGAAGCCAGTTAGCCCAGATTACATGTCTCCAGTGGACACGTGAGCAAAATGGACAGCTATGTATGGGGCAAATTTTTTTTGGAAACATATTGCCCTTTTTTTTCTTTTAAGGTGAGAGTGGGATGTTGGGGAAGGATAGTAAGTATATTTGGGGAGGTAGCTTGGGTAGAAAGACAGACAAGACATCATAAAGGGGTGGTATATGATACATGTGGGGGGTAAACATCTTGGGTGGGGAGGGGGTGTTTTGAAATCAGAAGCCCATGAACCCCCAAATGAAAACAGTAGGACTGAGGTCCTCAGCCATGGGCAGTCACCACTGCACCTTCTCTGCCCGAAGGTGGCTGTGCTGGGGGCTGAGTAGGAGGGGCAGGATGAGCCTCTAAATGTGCCACATGGCCCTCAAGCTGATGTAACAGATCTCCAAACTCCCTTCAGAGCTCGCTACGCACCAATCCCTGGACCTGACTTCGGGTGACAGGATCCTGTCCGTGCCCGCTCCCGGGGGGGACGAGCCCCATCACCTGAGTCAGTTCCACCTGAAGGTGGTGCAGGACCAGCAGACGAGGAGGTCCCAGGGTGGGTCGTAGACATGCTGGGGCCCAGTGCCATGGCCAGATGAGGTAGGAGAGGTGGGTCCACTGGGACCGGCCTTCCCAAATGTGCTATGGTGTTGCAGTTTTAAAAAATATGTGGGTTAGTAATAGTCATCAGAATCCAGGATTAGTAATAGCAGCATGCATAGATATTCCCATTAACCCAAAACACCAGATTTGGAAAGTTGCATAGCAAAAAGAACACATACATATATGGAATCACAGTAGCTATTACAATGGCATGCAGGTTGCATTGATAGCAACAAGCCACCAATGATAATATTTCAACATGGAACATTAATAGAAGCACATTTCAATATTTATTGAACAATAGGACATATGTCTCAATAGTAGGTTTGGTGTAAACAAACGCATTGATTTGTGTATTTAGATTATTGTTGCAGATATGGTGGGGGGGAGAGTGATGTCAATTAACAACTTATATATCCTTGCAGTGCTCACAACTTTAATGATCATTGCTCTAATCATTAAGGTACAGGTATTATTACAATACCCTATGGCCTTGGTTTGGGCAGTGGTATGTTTGTACACAGTGTATACTTCAACTGTCTTATAGTTAAATTCTACATTCTTACCTGATAGACCTGTGGAGGGAATGTTTGTTAACACTACCTGACCATTTCTACACATATTCCCAGATTACAAGTTAATATTATGCACATACCTCTCAATATCTTAATGTGCAAACTCTGAACAAAGCTTGACAACATGGGGGTACAAATAGGGGCATATTTTGAATATTGCTCTCATAAACTTGGAGAGTTGCTAGAGTGACAGGATTTGTTTTAATATACATTTTCTGAAGGTTTTGAGGTCGGAAAATCAAATGTATGTCATTAGTTTGTAACTACAATTCTGAGATCATCCCACTGATTTTCCAGGGGGACAGAGGAACAGGCAGAAAATATGAGCCAATTATCTGGACATTCTGAAAAAATCTGTACAGTTGAGAGGGATGATTATGTATACAACTTACTACCATTCCCAGCATTCAAACCATGGCTGTGTCTGCTAAAAATACAACAATTTAAGTTTCAGCAGAGTGTGCTATTTGGATATTGCTCTCTAGCTCTTCCATGTTTTCTGTCTAAGTCTCTCTTGGTTGTACAATCTGATCTTGTACTTACAACAGTCTTAAACAGACATTCTTAGACATTCTTTTTATGTAGCACAGTGTGGGTAACTGGTTAACACAACATTACTATTCAGAGAATGCAACAATAAATGCCATACAATACCAAAGTAAACACAACCAGTCCAGGATTTAGAGCTTTATTGCCAGGCAGTTACAGTTTTATTTAAATATGACCTATATGGGACTATTAGTGTTATATTGTCTGGTTTATTCAGTACAACCCATACACAGTTTTTATACTGCTAGGTGACTTTCTACTACTTCATATTTATGTGGTATGACTACTACAAGGAGGATTGTTGCTCACCAGCCTCACTGTAGGGGGTATGTGTATTGTGAGAGCTCTGCTCTCAGACACACCCCCGGCACTTGTATACAGAACCTCGTCCGTTTTAGAGCATGGCAGCATGCCTTAATAAATATGCATGGCGCACTGCCGTGCTGAACAGGAACAGTCCCTGCCATGCAGAAATAACTTATTCTTGCAGGGCTGCTTGCTGAATCCCAGGGTTTGTCTACCAGTCTAAGAAATGTAATTGAGTACCTTCATTTAACATAAAATCAGGGCTTCATCAAAATTGAACAAAACAAGAAAACACAAACCATATAAGTAATCTAACAAGTGATGTAATTAAGGCTTGTCATTCTTAGAAGAAACAAAATCACCTCCCCTTTCATTAGGCTCCACCTTTTCTACAAAAAAATCAAATTTTACTAACATTTACACAAAGTTTACTGTTTTTAGCTAAAGCACTGACAATGCCTTTCTTAGTGATGCAGTATAAATGCTGGTAAATATGTTTTCTTAGTGGCGTCATAGTTTTACATATATAAAAAGTATAGTAAGTGACCCAAACAGCAATGCAAAATGACAGCTTTTGTACCACAATCATGATGTCCTTTAGATCTAAATAAAACATTTTTTTAAAAATCCTGACTTTGAGAATAATTACTGTTGTTCATATTCAACAAGATAGATTTAATGCCCATAAAATTACACTGTGATTACGTCATGGGTTAGTTTACTTATATAGATTGCCTTTGTTTTTTTTATTCCATTCTAAGGAAGTCCTTATTTCATGTTGGATGAAAGTAACTGGTAGACAAAGTGTGTGTTTTCTTTTTATTTTAAATGGTTTGCTGTTTGGATTTACTAGTAGGCTGTTGAAGTGTATGCTTTATTTTTTGGACTGTTTCCAACTCAGTGTGTATTAACACCCAGTGTCCAACTCAATGTGTATTAACACCCAGTGTTCCCATGCCAACTGAGAGTTGTAATCCATTCATAATTTTGTTGGGTCTGTCTCAGGGTCTTCTTTTATTGTGCCACTCCTGGAACAACTTTTAAGCTAGTCGCCCAGTGGGTATCCTTATACTTTAGCACTTTGCTTTGCTGCCATTCATAGGTTCATAGGTTCATAGGTTGGTACTAGGCTATCAGCCCTAGGGCCTATACAAGCCTAGCCATAACAATTCCCTGGCTATTTCTTCCCACATTATTTACTTTCCTGGACCCCTGTCTAGCAGGGCGACTGACGTGATCCCTGGGGTGAATTTCCTTTCTCCCATCCAATCGTCAAGGTTCCTTTTGAAGAGGTCCAAAGAGGCACTCTGCTTGACATGTATGGGCAATCTATTCCAGAGTCTGGGGAGTCTCTGGGTCAGAAACCTATCCCTCCAGCATGTTTTGTTTATTGTGATGACAAGGTTTAGATCCCTGGAGAGTGTAGCTCTGAGGGATTGGGATTTCTTTAAGTGTAGCATGTCCAACAGCTCTGGGTTTGACATGGCCTTGTATGTTAAGCAGAGATCGCCTCTGAGTAAACGATATGCGACAGAGTATAGCTGGAGTTTTTTAAGGCGGTCAGCGTAGGGCATCTGCTTTAGGCCTGTGATTCTTTTAGTGAGGTATTTCTGAGGCCTTTCCAGTTGTTGCAGATGTCTTGAGAGGTACATACCAAATGGGGCGTTGTATTCTATAATGGGTCTAATGAGGGATGAGTACAGTGGGACAATGACCTCCTTTTTTCTGGATGAAAAGCCCTTCGTGATGAGGTGTGCCACATGGAAGGATTTCCTGACTGTTCTGGCGATGTGGTTATCGAAGGTGAGACCACTGTCCACCTGTGCCCCCAAGTCTCTTATCACACTTTCTGTGTTTAGTGTACTGCCACCTATATGGTAATTCATGGATACATGTTTTTTCCCAAAGGGGATAACAATACATTTCTTGGCATTGAGCTTGAGCCCATGGCTCTGGCACCAAGCATCTGTTTCTGTAAGGCCCTCTTGTAGAGTATCCACATCATTTGGGGATTCAATAATGGCTCCCAGTTTGCAGTCATCTGCAAACTTTGTTAGCCAGAGTCCCTTAGTGTTGACCTGTACTTCAGAGAAGTAGATGCCAAACAAGAGCGGCCCCAGGACTGAACCCTGAGGTACTCCACTTGTCACTTGTCTGGAGCTGGATTTGGAGTCAGCTACTTTTATAGTGTGGGTTCTATCAGTAAGCCATTTAGCAACCCATTGGGTGACATAGGGATTAATGCCCAACTTAGTAAGTTTATCTATGATTCCAGAGTGGGGGTGGTGTCAAAGGCCTTGGCAAGGTCTAGATAGGCTGTGTGGACCACCTTACCATTGTCCATGGCTCTGGAGACTGATTCAAAGAAGTCAATCAGGTTCAGGAGACAAGATCGGCCCTTCACAAACCCATACTGGGTGGGGTCCAGTGTTTGAAGGTTGCCAATGTCTTTGTTTATAAGTTCCATGATAATACGCTCCATGGCCTTGCAGATAAGGCTTGTCAGACTGATGGGATGGTAGTTTCCAGGATCCAAGGTGGATCCCCCCTTGTGGATTGGGATAACTGTAGCTCTGCGCCACTCAGTGGGCACGAAACCTCAGGTGAGGCTATGATTAAACATGACACTTAGGTGAGGTGCCAGTTCATATTGTAGTTCATGTAGTACACACCCCGGATGTCATCTGGTCCCATGGATGCTGTATTCTTGGCTTTAGAGAGTGCTTTGTACCTGTGTGGCCGCTATTACTGGAATTTGGCAATCTTCCGGTATTGAGATGGGCCATTTAGGGGGTGAGAGGGGGGTGAAGTTGGCACTGAATCGATCTGCCAGGATATTGGCAATATCCTTTGGATCAGTATATTTAATGCCATTCTGTTTTAGCTCAGAGCAGATCTGAGCATTGCCATTTAGATTTTTAACATAGTTATAGAATACTTTGTGGTTGTCTTTGGAATCTTTGGCAATTTTATTTTCGTAACTAGCTTTGGAGGATTTTATGAGGCATCTCAATTTCTTACTGAGGCTAGTAAGGGAGTTTTTTGCATCCTGGGATTTTCCTCTTTTCTGCAAAAGTTTCTTCCTTTTATTATAAAGTTTGTTTATGGCAGGGGACCACCAGATTGGCTTCCTTTTTTTGGATGAGAGCATTTTGGTTCTATTTGGGATGGCACGATTCATGCATGAGTGGATGTGCTCGTACAGTGCCTTAGTGTAGGATTCAGCAGTTTCAGTTCCCGTCTGCATGGGTGTCATGAAGTTTGTCACTTCTGACTTGAGTAGCATGAAGTTGGCTTTGGAGAAGTTTTTTATGGTGGTTTCTTTACTGGGGGTGTGGGTGGGATGTGGATGTTAAGGGTGATTAGCTTATGGTCAGACCTGACTAACGAGAGGGTGACCATAGGTATGGAGCATTGATTTCCCATGTTGGTAATGACCAGGTCTAGGATATTGGAGCCCCTGGTAGGACTATGGATTAGTTGATCCAGGGTTGGAATTTATGAATTCCAAGAACCGTTGCAAAGGTGTTGGGACATGAGTAGTTTTCCCAGTTAATGGCAGGGTAGTTAAAATCACCTAGTATTAGGGTGTTTGGTTCTATCTTAATATTTTCCAGTATGTTTAGAAAGGTGTAGTGAGAATCTTGGGGTATGGTGGGGGATCTGTAGCAAGCTACAATTTGGATTGCAGTCTTACCTAGTGTTAGTTGCACTTGGAGAATTTCAGACACATTGTGTTGGCAAACTAGCCTGTTGGTGTGAATATCCTTGGTGAATATTGACACTCCTCCACCTTTAGTGTTTCGGTCCTGGTTTGGTGGCCGAAAAGTGTGGTAAGAGTCTTATCCTGGTATTGCAGGGGTGCTCTCTGGAGCCTTGAACCAGGTCTCAGTTACTGCACAGATATCGATGTTCTCCATTTTTAGGAGTGCCTCGAGAGAGTGCATTTTGAGGTTTAGACTTCTAGCATTGAGTAGCATTACCTTCAGATTTTGCATGCTTGTATCTGTTACGGTGGTGGTTTTGTCCTTTGAAGTTTGCCTAAAAACGGCACTATAGGGGTGGCAAGAGCCTTAGCCAGTAAGCTGAATCCCAGGGGACAGGTGCAGACCATCTCTGGCAAAGCATCGTGGTCTGTCAATCATGTCATCCCAGGCAGACAGATACTGGATCCCCTTTGAATGACACCATAAGCTTAGCCAATTGTTGAAGTCAATCATTTTATCCTTATATTGTGGTATCATTCTGGGCGAAGGCAGGATGCTACTCAGGGCTAGGGTCATACCTGCCTGGGCCACATGATCCGAGAGCTCTTCCATGTCTCTTTTCATGTAGTCCAGGGAGGTACGTCTCAAGTCATTTACTCCAACATGGACAATGACAGAGTCATATTTGTACTTGTTGTGGAGTGATTTGAGTGCATGCGTTATGTGGCTGATCCTGGCACCCGACAGGCAGCTGACTGTAATTTTCTCCTTATTCAACCTGGTGAGAGGGACATCAGTGTGCCGGACTATAGAGTCACCTATGACTAAAGTATTAGGTACATTGTCTTGCCTTAGGGGCTGTTGCTGGGTGGCACACTGGTGTTGTGAACTATGTGACACATTGGTTGTGATTGGTGTTTGTTTGCATTTCAGCTTCAGAGGTCTTTGTTGCTTGGGCAGGTTACAGTTAAGGGCCTCTGCATATGTGGATTTAGTGTTGCTATATGTGGGTGTTGGTGGTGTGGGTTCAGAATGGCTATGTGTTGATTGAGGTGTAGTGTGGGTGTTAACCTTCTCCTCTTGACTGTTTAGCACAATCTTGGGTGGAGAGAGCTTTGCTTCCATTTTGGCTATGTAAGTGCATCTCTCACAGGTTGTAGTGTTGGGTGGTAGGAGGAGAGGGTTGTCTGTGTACATGAGGCAATTGCTGCATTGCCCCAGTATACCCAGATTCACCAGGTGGACAGGAGAAATCACCGGAAGCTGACCCTTGGACATGCCTGGTTTGGGGCTTTTTTTTCTTTTCTTTGTAAAGTATAGGAGCTGTTTCCTTAGCAAGGTACTTTGCAATTATAGGCTGTTTAGTGCCTACTATTAATTTCTCCTTGTTAACAAGGAGAGTTCAGTGTTTGTATGAGTTTAAGGCTTCCTAGTGCTTTCCAGCAGGTATTAGAGAAAGTGCTAGTCACAGGGATGCTTAAAGGTAAGATTGAAAAGAATGCACTCTGCAGTGTGCACTAGAGAAGTTAGATGAAGTAGGTAACTTGAGTTTTATCTGTTTAAAAAGTTAAGGTTTAGTGGAGAGTTACTATTTTAAAACAGCAAGATGGATTGAAAGGGTGGGCACTTTTGTATTTTGGTACTATGAAATACTGTAGGATGGCCAATAAATTTAAATAATTGAAGGGTGGGATTTCAAAAATGATGATTTTGTGATTACTCACATAAGCCAGTGAAAGTAGAGAGAAATGAAATATATGGTCAGATTAACATAAGAGGCGGGCAACTAGAAAGACAGTGGTATTTAACAAGACAACTTAAATGGGTGGGAGAGCGGGAAAAAAATCTGCCTGACTCAGAACAGAGAGAGCTGTGGTCTCTTTTGAAGTTTTAATATGCTGTTAAAACAGAATGCAAGCAAAACACAAGGTAAAGAAAACAAACTACAGTATTCAAAATATAGAAAAGTAATACAAAAAATAAAAGCAAACTAACCTTTCCTTCACAGCAAAGTGTCGTTGTCGTCAGTCTAAAGAAGCAAAATCTCTACACTGATAAATGGCAGATCACTGAGCTACTCTGAGACTATCACATATCCCTGAGCTCCCTTCTATGGTCATGCTGCATTACCGCTATGAAGTTGTGTGACCACTACATTGAGTTCATTTACAGTGATGGTCCCCAACCAGCTAGAAATCCAGGCACTTTCTTCAGGTAGGAGGAGAAATGCAGTGGATTAAAGAGTTCAACAATGCATTTCTTCCATGTCCTGACAACCTCCGATATAATGGTCAGCACTTGCCTTTTTATTTTTTTATTTTATTTATTTACATTTGATTACTGGGAAAGTTTGACTGGGTAGGTGGCCATTTTCACTGGAGGCCCAGGGAGAAAAGTTCCAAAGTATTACAAAACATTTTAAGAACAATAATTTTAAAATCTTTAGAAGTAATACGAAAATACCTACAGTTTAAATAATTATATGAAATTAGACTTAATGTGAAAACATTGGTTAACCATAGCTAGAACTTATATGACAATGATTTCATATTTAGAGGAATGTTAGCTAGTTTACAGAAACTAAAGATAAGTTAGTATAATGCAAACTGGAACTGCAATATGAAGGGAGAGAAAAAATAGGGTTATGCATGTTTAGATTGAGACTCAATGGAGAGAAATTAACTGAAGTAAGAAAGTGGTTGAAGAAGGGAGAACAAGAAGGTGTATGGTATGAATAGTGAGTAAGAACAGAGTCAGATTTTAACTAATCAGGGACTTATCTTACACTTCTGAGCAACAAATTATTTTTATTTCCAGCATAAAACTCTTACACAAGGTTTGCCTCACAGTTTTTTACTTCTCTATAATATCACAACCAAATATGATAACTATCTAACTTAGCTCCAGCTACCCTCCATCCACTCTTGCAGTGACAGTTGCTCTCTACTGGCCTTTGCAGACATAACCTTTTTAAAGCTAGGTACCTCAGAGGGTAGAGCTTAGTAGTGTCTCTCTCTTTCACTAAGGATGCAGAATTATAGTTCAGTTAAGGTTACTGGAGCAAACCTGGGAGCACCATCCTGTAGCACCTGGTCAGTAGATCTAACTAAAGAAAAATGTACAAAAATGTTCAGTATGTAGGTCATACACTTACATGCCCCTGCAGAGTGCATCTGTCTCTCTTTCCCTCCCTTCAAATTAAGCCTGCATCTGTGAGTTTCTTGCTGTCCATCAGAGGTCACACAGACAAAACACAGTCCAAGCCCTCTATCAGGGATAGGAGAGCAGACACTGAACCACATCATGCTATGCTAGTCCATCAGCTCTTCCACCTTGCCTGACCCATTCCAGAGCCCAAGTCATTGAGGCACAAATGGATATGCTGCATTTGTAGCAGTGCACCTGCCTGTCTGGAAGTTATTTTCTGGTTTATGGCTGTTTAAAACCTTTTAGAAAGCAATGAAATTTATAATTATGCCACAGTTGTCTTTGCTCACATCGCCACAAATCTAGCTATCATTATCATTTATCATGTACTGTTGATTGCAGACCTGTGTGAGCAACTATTTGTCAGATGATTTATTGGAAGTGCAGGGGTCCATGATATAAAGAAATAACTAACAAAATAAAGCTCGTTCCTCACTGTCTCATTGCCTATCATCTATAACTCATCTTTGTTTTGTTTCCTTCCATACACTTATGTGCAGTTCCTGTTATAGCCTTGCATCCCATTTCTTTGCTCAGTTGAACCTACATTGCTATAGGGAATTACCTAGCTATTATTTTGTTTCATTAGTAACTTAATGTTTTAATGCACTGAAATTTTGCTTAAAGAAGCACTTTGGTTGCTACATCTTTTCCTCACCATTTTAAAATGGTAGCTTCCTGCCTCCTCCACTCATTTTAAAATGAAGTTATAAATAAACTATTTTGGACAGATAAGTGTTATTATCTACTGGCAACATTCTGGTGTGTGTGTGTGTGTGTGTGTGTGTGTGTGTGTGTGTGTGTGTGTGTGTGTGTGTGTGTGTGTGTATATATATATATATATATATATATATATATATATATATATATATATATATATATATATAGTTTACTATCATAAGGTCGAAGATCAAAACAAAATCCTACCAAAAATATCGAAGCAGATAGATGAAACAGAATGTCAAGAAGGTCAGAATTTCGCAAACACACTTCCTTAAGCGAATTCCACCTTTCTCGACATCTGTAAACTGCAGTGAAACACTGCATACCACATGACAAAACTATTTAGCAGGGGGCAACCCCCTGCACCACCCCACACCCTCACACATTAAATATTCCAACTCCGAGATTGTACTACAGTGGAGAAAAGGCAAATTTCCTGATCTGCACTGTACAGCAATCTGTTGTTATAAGGCTGACCACATATGCACGAATGCACAATGCATTCGCTAAACCAACACTCGCACAAATGAAGGTTCAACAACATGGGTTCAGCCAATCAAATTTTGAAATCCCGTGGTTATCAAACCTTCAATCGGAATTTTGATTGTAACCCTATGTGTGTGTGTGTATGTGTGTGTGTGTGTGTGTGTGTGTGTGTGTGTGTGTGTGTGTGTGTGTGTGTGTGTGTGTGTGTGTGTGTGTGTGTGTGTGTGTGTGTGTGTATGTGTGTGTAAGTAATAGCATGACACATATTTGGTATAAATAATTTACTGAGAGAATGCATTGGGCAAAAGGACAAAAAACCCAGTGTATGTGCTTAAGACATGCCACCAGGTAAGACAGTGCAAAGCAATAAGCACAGTGTTTGTGTGGGCTAGTGCTCAATTCCTCAGAGCTGCTCTTGATGTGGCTACTTCACCTGTGGGTTACAGTGAATCTGCTCCAGCTAAAATCATCCACTGATGAAAGAATGAAAATAAGTATCATTTTGCACTTCTGTTGATTATCCTTACTGCATTTTATAATACTCCTGTATTGTTTGTTACATTTCTCACACTTAAGTAGAGTTTCAAAGCTGAACTTTTTCCACTGCTGCAGTACCTAATTACATTTTGTCTGCTAAATTTACAATGGAACAGCAAAGTGGTCAGCAGATAGTGTTGTTGCCTCACAGCAAGAGACTTCCCAGTTCGATTACTGGCTGGGTTACCTTCTGCACAGAATGTGCATGTCCTCCCTGTGTTCATGTGGATTTCCTCCTGGTACTCCAGTTTCTTCACACATTCCAAAGACATGCTGCAGGTGGACTGGACACTTTTAATTGGCCATAGGTGTGAGTGTGCACGTGAGAGTATGGTATGGAAGAACTACCATGGTAGGGCTAGCCACTTGGCTGTGTACACCTTGACTCTATATGATTGACACTGTTGAAGTGACACCCAGAGTCCATGAGCAAAAATGGGAAAAAGGGGTTGCAGATGGGTGGTAGATGGATTATGGTTTTACAGGACTGTAGTATCTTCTCACTGCACTCTTGTGGCAGAAATGTGCTGTAGCAAACCTGTCTGAGTTGGGGGATGGTGGTTGAAAGCTTATTGTGTATTTTGCTGATTGGTCTATAGGTCTTGCTGTTGTAGAACTTTTAGTTATGTACTCACCATAACTTCAGATGTTTGGGATCCATCTCGCCTACATTCTGACTGATGGGTTCGGAGCCGATCCCTCGGCTCCGACTCGGCACGCTTATGCCAAAGAGCGAAGTCTCTTATTGGCTGAGCTTACTATATCCCAGGATGCACCACTACCAATCCCCCAGATCTAGTTTGTCCGCATACATGCACACACGCACGCACTGCTTATATAACATCGACAGATGATACAAGATAAAAATAGTAGAACTCAAACCGTTCCATCTCTTCTGATCTCCAAGGCAGGGGGAAGGAGGGTGGGTATAGAATGAAGGCGAGATGGATCCCAAACATCTGAAGTTATGGTGAGTACATAACTAAAAGATGTTATGTGATCCTATCTCGCCTACATTCTGACTGATGGGACAGCGTCCCTAGCACCTGAATCCTGGGTGGCTCACTGGAAAACACTCCTGAGTACCGTGGAACCAAATGATGCTCGCCCTTTAGATGCCACATCCAATTTATAGTGGGAAATGAAAGTGTGCGGGTTGGACCAAGTAGCCGCAGCACAAATCTCAGAAATAGCGAGCTTGGAATGAAACGCAATAGAGGTAGCCATAGCTCTGGTAGAGTGAGCTTTGATAGATGTTGTAAGTTGCTTATTTGAAGAGGAATAAGCCTGAGTTATGCAATCTCTAATCCATTTGGAAATAGTAGCTTTAGTGATGGTTTTACCCAATTTATTATCTGAAAAGGACACAAACAATTGGTCTGTTTTTCGAATTTGTTGAGTCCTGTCTAGATAGAAGCGCAATTGCCTGTGAACATCCAATTTATGCAAGGTGTATTCTGCTTCATTTGAAAATTTTGGAAAGAAAACTGGTAGCTCTAGAGATTGTTGGAGACAGAGATTAGAACAAACTTTTGGAACAAAAGATGGATTAGGCCTAAGTGATACTCTATCCTTGTGAAAAATCAAACGGTGGTTTGATAGATAGGGCTTGAAGTTCTGAAACTCTTCTTGCAGAGGTAATTGCAACTAAGAAGGCAGTTTTCCAAGACAGATATTTCAACTCACATGTAGCCGCCGGTTCAAAAGGGGAAGATGTTAAGGCAAGTACCAAATCAAGATCCCAATGGAGGCGCAGGATGAAAAACTGGGGGTCTTAACAGCACAGCACCTTTCATGAAAGTTTTACATAATCTGCTGCTCATCAACGGTGGGTCTATGGATTCGTGAAATTTGGAGATAGCTGCTAGTTGGACTTTAATAGTAGAGACTGAAGATCCTTGATTAAACAAGGATGTTAAAAATTTCAAGACCTCTGGTATCGGGGCAGTAATAGGGTCTAAGCCTCTGAGTTGAGCCCAGATAGCAAACCTCTTCCACTTACTGAGGTACAATTTCTTAGTGGTGGGTTTGTGGGCTGAAGATAAAATGTGAATAACTTCCGGGTCTAATGTGTGATTTCTGACTAAGGTCGGAAGTGGAGGAGCCAAGCTGTTAATTTCAAAGTGTGAAGGGACTGGTGCTGTCGTCCCGACTGATGAATCAGCAGGTCCGAGTTAGATCCAAAACCAAGGACCGTCCAGAGCATATTTCTTTAGGTAGGGGAACCATACCTGACGAGGCCAGTACGGAGCAATTAGAATCATTGTGGACCCCAATTGGGAAGCTTTCTGGATGACTTTGGGGAGGAGTGGAACCGGAGGAAAAGCATAAAGTAGTCCTGTTGGCCAAGGTTGGACTAGAGCATCCGTAGCTGCCCCTGACGCGGAGTCAAGGAAAAGAACCTTTTGCACTTTGTGTTTTGTGGTGTTGCAAACAGGTCGCAGCACGGGTCCCCATCTTTTGAAAACCTGAGCTGCTACTGTTTCGTTCAGGGACCACTCGTGAGGAGAGAGAATCGTCCTGCTTAATCTGTCTGCCAATATATTGGATTTTCCTGGAATGTGGGTCGCTACCAGGAGCGGTTGGTAGCTACTGCCCATTCCCACACCCTCATGGCCTCTCTGCAAAGGTAAGATCTGGTCCCTCCTTGTTTGTTTAGATACCAGACCACCGACATGTTGTCTGTGTGGATAGCGATAATGCCTTGAGGGAGAAACTTGTGGAGGGCTTGTAGGGACAGAAGTACAGCCCTCATTTCCAATACATTGATATGGAGAAAAGTTTCGTCTGGAAGCCAAGAACCCTGAACTAACCTGCCCAGACAATGCCCCCACCCCGTCTGGGAGGCATCCGTTGTCAAGGTGGCCACCGGAGGGGTATAACAAAAGGTCTTCCCTGATTCAGATTGGATGGCTGAAGCCACCAGCGGAGGTCCCGTTTGCACGTTTCTGTAATCAGTATGAGATGATTGAGAGGGAGATCCTGAAAAGACCATTGTGTCGATAACAGCCACTGAAGAATCTCATAGGCAATCTTGCCAGCGGAACTAGGAGAACCGTGGCAGACATTGAACCTAAAAGTTGCAGGACCAACCTGGCTGGGGCTTTGGATCTTGGAAGCAGGGCTCGGACTTGACCTTGTAATGTTTGAATCCTTTCAGTAGGAAGGAAGATGCGCATCAATTTTGAGTCTATCTCTGCTCCTATGAATCTTATGTGCTGAGAGGGCAGCAAGACAGACTTTGACCAATTGAATGTAATTCCCAGGGAAGCACCCAGGGAGATGGTGGCTTGTAGGTTGTCTAGTAGTAGATGCCTGGTGGTGGCAGTCAGGAGCCAGTTGTCCAGATAGGGAAACACTTGCAATCCGAGACTCCTCAGGTGAACAGTCACTACTGCCAAACACTTGGTGAACACCCTGGGGGCTGTGGTGAGACCAAAGGGCAGTGCACAAAATTGGAAATGACTGTCTCCCAGGCTGAAGCGCAGATACCTCCTGGACGCCTGATGTATCGGTATGTGATAATAGGCGTCCTTGAGATCTATGGAGCACATCCAAACATCCTTTTCCAACAATGGGAGAATGGATTGTAAAGTGACCATTCGGAATTTGGACTTCATGACGGACTGGTTTAGTTTGCTGAGATCCAATATGGGTCTCAGGTCCCCTGTCTTTTTTGGCACTAAAAAGAACCTTGAGTAATTTCCGGATCCGATCTGGTCTGTGGGGACCGGTTGGATGACTCCTTTTTCTAGCAGCATTGAAGCTTCTGCGGCTGCAATTTCCCTTTGACTGGGTGGTGGGTCCGGGATTTTTTTGGACGGTGGGGGTGAGTGTGTGAAGGGAATGGTGTAACCTCCGGCATAATCCGAAGCACCCATCTGTCCTGAGTAATAGACTCCCAGGCTTTTAGGTGCTTGGCAACGGCACCGACTGGCTCCGGAGCAGCACAGCCGGGCAATCTCTCATGAAGTGTGGGAGGCTGAAGAGCCACGAAAGGACTCGCGGTCTCCAGTGTTGCGGGGCCCTCTGCCGCCTCTGGGACGGCGTCTCCCAGAAAAATTTCCCGTCCTCTGCCTCTGGAAGGGGAATCTTCCTGCTGTTGAGGAAAGAACTTGTGATTTATGGAACCACATCTTCCCTCCTCTTTTAGCCTTGGGATAAGGCCGAAAGGGAGTGGAATAACGTGCTCCTATGGCAGATAAAGTTTTTCCCTCTTGCTCACAGCGGGTAAGAGTGTCTTTAACCTTGGGTCCAAACAAAGAGGACCCATCAAAGGGAGCGTCGGCGAAGGAGGACTTGAAGGCCTCCGCGAAATGACACAAACGGAGCCAGGCTTGTCTCCGTAGAGCCACGCCTGTGCCTGCCAGCTTCCCGCCTTCGGCCGCATATGAAATGAGCCTCATGGACGAGTTAGAGATCGAGATAAGGATAGCCAACTGAGAGCTAACCGACTGGGCTAGCTGCTCAGGTAGGTTACCTGAGAGGGAGTCTGACAGCTCCTTGACCAGATCCCTCTGTAGTCTGGTGAAATGTGCCAAATAATTCAGGGACCTTAGAGTAAAGGCCGCTGAAGTCAGGGTGCGCTTCCCATCGTCCATGCTCCTAGACTCCTTATTAGGAGGATGGACGGACGCTGAAGCCTCTGCCACATCCTGCTGTGTAGCAGATGCCACCACCATGGCATCTACAGCCATGCCTTTCTCAAGAACTCCTTCTCGGTGGGGCAGACAAAAATTTGTTAGGCGAGAAGGCACTGGTTCCACAGTATCTGGATGTTCCCACGCCTGACAAACCAAATCCAGGAGCTCGTCAAGTGCGGAGACACCCAGGAGGCGGAGGGCTGAGCCCCAAAGGCCTTGAGAAGCACTGACTCATCAGCGGAGGGGGTTTGGAAATCCAGCCTCCTTGCTTAAGGATCTCTAGAATGTCTGCAAATGAGACATCATCCGAGGACGACTTTGGGGACCCCTCCGCATCATCAAGATCAGTGTCCGATGTAAGAGACTCGGGGAGTCCCTTTCCCCTTCAATTTTTTAAAATTTTTTTTGGGGGAAAAAAAAAAAAAAAATTTCCAAAAAAATTTTTAAAAGGGGGAAAAAATGAAAAAAAAGGGGAAAAAGGGCCCCCCAAAAAAAAAGGGGGCAAAAAAATTTTTTCCCCCAAAAAACCCCTTTTGGGCCCCCCCGGGGGCCCCCCCCCGGGGGGGCCCCGGGTTTTTTTTAAAAAAAAAAAGGGGGAAAAAAAAACCCCCTCCGGGGGGGGAAAAAAGGGTTTCCGCCCCCTTTTTAAAAAAAAAAAAATTTTTTAAAAGGGGGGGAAAAAGGGGGCCCCGGGCCCCCAAAACCCTTTTGGGGGTGGCCCTTTTGGTTTAAAAAAAATTTTTTTCTTTTCCCCCAAAAAAAAAAAAAGTTTTTTTGGGGGGGAAAAATTTTTCCCTTTTTCCCCCTTTTTTCCCCCAAAAAAAAAAAAAACCTTTAAAAAAAAAAAAGGGGGGGGGGGGCCCCCCCCCAAAAAAAAAAAAACCCAAAAAATTTAAAAAAAAAATTTTTTGGGTTCTCTTTTTAAATTGGGCCCCAAGGGCGGGGGAAAAAAATTTCAGGGGTTTTTTTTTCCCAAAAAAAACCCCCCTCCCCCCTTTTTTTAAAAAAAAAAAAAAAAGGGGGGGCCCACGGGGGAAAGGGGGGTTTGGGGGGGGGGGAAAAAAAAAAATTTTTTTTTAAAAATTTTTTTAAAAAAAAAAAAAAATTTTTTTTTTTTGGGGCCCCCCTTTTTTTTAAAAAACCCCAAAAAAAAAAAAATTTAAAAACCAATTTCCCCCCCCCGGGGGAAACCGGGGAAAAAAAACCCCAAAACCCCAAAAAAGGGGCCTGTAAAAAAAAAATTTTAAAAAAGGGGGGGGGCCCCCCCCCCTTTTTTTTGGGGGGTTTGGGGGAAAATAATCCAACGGCCCAAAAAATTCCGGGGAAACAAATTTTAAAAAGGGGGAAAACCCCCCCCCCCGGGGGGGTTTGGGGGTTTTTTGGGGGGGGGGGGGGGGGGGGGGGGGGGGTTTTCCCCCAAAGAAAAAAAAACCCCAAAAAAATTTTTTAAAAAAAAACCCGGGGGGGCCCCCCCAAAAAAAAATTTCCCCGGGGGTTGGGCCCCCCCCCCCGGTCCCCCGGTTGGCCCCCGGGGGGGAAAACCCCAAAAACCCCCCCCGGGAAAAGTTTAAAAACCTTTTTTTTTTTTTTTTTTGGGGGGGTTTTCTTTTCCAAAAAAAAAAAAAAAATTTTTTTTTGGAAAAAAATTTTTTTTCCCCCCGGGGCCCCCCGGGGGGGGGTTTTTTTTCCCCCAAAAGGCCCCAAAAAATTTTACGGGGGGTTTTTAAAAAAAATTTTTGGGGAAAAAAAACCCCCTTTTTTTTTCCCCCAAAAAAATTCCCGGGGAAAAAAAAAAAAATTTTTTTAAATTTTTTTTTTTTTAAATTTTCCTGGGGGGTTTTTTTTTAAAAAAAAAAAATTTTGAAAAAGGGGTTAAAAGGGGGGGGAAAAAAAAAAAATTTTTAAAAAATTTTTAAACAAAAAACTTTTTTTTAAAAAAAATTTTTTTTTTTTAAAAAAACCTGCAAAAAAGGGGAAAAAAACCTTTTTTAAAAACCCCGGGGGGGGGGGTTTTTCGGGGGTTTTGGGGGTTTTTTTTTTCCCCAAAAAAATTTTCTTTTTTAAAAAAAAAAACCCCCCCCCCCCCCCCCGGGGGGTTTTTGGGCAAAAAAATTTTTTTTGGATTTTTTTTTTTAAAACCCCTTTTTTTTCCATGGTGGTGGGGGGGGTTTTGACTGTGGGAGTACATTGGTATAAATAATTTACTGAGAGAAATGCATTGGGCAAGGACAAAACCCAGTGTATGTGCTTAAGACATGCCACCAGGTAAGACAGTGCAAAGCAATAAGCACAGTGTTTGTGTGGGCTAGTGCTCAATTCCTCAGAGCTGCTCTTGATGTGGCTACTTCACCTGTGGGTTACAGTGAATCTGCTCCAGCTAAAATCATCCACTGATGAAAGAATGAAAATAAGTATCATTTTGCACTTCTGTTGATTATCCTTACTGCATTTTATAATACTCCTGTATTGCTTGTTACATTTCTCACACTTAAGTAGAGTTTCAAAGCTGAACTTTTTCCACTGCTGCAGTACCTAATTACATTGTGTCTGCTAAATTTACAATGGAACAGCACAGTGGTCAGCAGATAGTGTTGTTGCCTCACAGCAAGAGACTTCCCAGTTTGATTACTGGCTGGGGTACCTTCTGCACAGAGTGTGCATGTCCTCCCTGTGTTCATGTGGATTTCCTCCTGGTACTCCAGTTTCTTCACACATTCCAAAGACATGCTGCAGGTGGACTGGACACTTTTAATTGGCCATAGGTGTGAGTGTGCACGTGAGAGTATGGTATGGAAGAACTACCATGGTAGGTCTAGCCACTTGGCTGTGTACACCTTGACTCTATATGATTGACACTGTTGAAGTGACACTCAGAGTCCATGAGCAAAAATGGGAAAAAGGGGTTGCAGATGGGTGGTAGATGGATTATGGTTTTACAGGACTGTAGTATCTTCTCACTGCACTCTTGTGGCAGAAATGTGCTGTAGCAAACCTGTCTGAGTTGGGGGATGGTGGCTGAAAGCTTATTGTGTATTTTGCTGATTGGTCTATAGGTCTTGCTGTTGTAGAACTTGTTTTTTCTGATTCTATATAGCCCAATGTTTGTAATAAGCTGTCTATGCACAGTGCCCTGTATAGACATAAACATTTTCAAGTTAACATTTCCCTTAATATAACACTCTCTGCAACCTTTCCCAGTCCCTCTTGTGCTCCATGAGTATCTGAGTTGTGTGCATATCAGCATTGCCTTGTTGGATAGCTGCAATTCAAACTGTGTATAGCACACATTCTTCATCTGTGTACTATCATCCCAGTCCAGTTAAATATACCCACTCTTCCCACTCGTTAAACCTATAGTAAAAAAACTGAAATCATAGATAGACACTTTCCAGCTATCTTTGTGGCCAGCCTTGTGGACATGGCCATACTCAGGCAAAGTAGCAATTGTCTCATGTATACTGACATCATAACTCTGAAACAAACAAGCAAACACAGTATGTGAGAAATGTAGTTACAATATGAAAACTGAGACATGACTCTCACATATTGACAAATGAAATAACAAACAGGTTGTCAACACAGATACATCATTCCCCTCACTAAGTAAGGTCTCAACACATAAATCCACATATGTGGAGGTACTCACAAGTAACTTAAAACCTCAGAGGCCTCTCTTACTCTGCCCTCAGAAACCAGTTGCAAAACAAAACCAAGTCAACAACAACCACTGCACATAAAAATACATATCACAGCATCTCAACTAGCAAGCCCCTAAGGCAAAACACCACACATTCAAACATTTTGCTCATAGAATACTCCATTGTAAGGCACATAGATGCCCCCTTCACCAGGTTGGATAAAGAGAAGTTTACAATTAGTTGCCTCTCCGGGGCCAGGATTCACCAGATCACACATGCGGCTAGGTCACTCAACCACAAGTACTAGCATGACTCAGTCATAGTCCATGTGGGTGTGAATGACCTGAGATGTACCCCCCTGGACTATATAAAGAATGACATGATGTACTTCTCTGAATACATGTTACAGGTGTGTATGAGCCTTGCACTGAGCAGCATTCTATCCTCACTAAGAATAATATCACAATGCAAACAGAAAATGATAAACTTCAGTAATTGGCTTAGCCACTGGTGTCATTCCAAGGGGATTCAGTATTTGTCAGCCTGGGATGACATGATAGACAAACCACTCTGCTTTGCCAAATATGGTCTGTACCTGTTGTTGCTAGGCTTTCAAATACCTGCAAAGACATTAGCCACTCCCAGATTGCTTTTTCTAGGACATCTCAAACAGACCTACCAATGTAAAAAATTCTTCTAATGCCAGGCTAATGGTACTACTACTCAGTTCTAGGAGTCTTAACAAGGAACTGCACTCCCTGGAAACTCATCCTGGAGAAAGCTGATCTCTATGCAGTTACAGAGATATGGTTCAAGACTGTGGAAAGTATCCTGACAGTGCAAGGCTATAATGCCCATCACACATTCAAATCATCCTTTGAAAATGATAAAATGAAAGGAGGAGGTGTTTCCATTTACATAAAAACACAATTACACCACAAGATTGGTCAAGCAAGATGACTCATTTGAGCTACTCCATGTCCAGCTGACCATATACAAAATCTCCCACTATATCATTGCCAGCTACAGGTCCCCAACCATGAATCATAAAAACCACTCCACATACTTGAAGTTACCAAAACCATTTACCATTCAGCCCAACACATTACTCATGGGTGATTTTAATTACCCCTCCATAAATGGGAAACAGACATGACCACTAACATGCAGACATGCTGGTTGGGAGGGTGGCCTAATGGTTAAGGTGTTTGCCTTGCAAACACAAGGTGCAGGGTTTGAGTCTCACAAGGGATAATTGGCTAGGTTTAAAATGGCTCGCAAGGGCAGTTAGCTTGGTACTAATCTATGAACCTATGAACTTATAGATTCCTGGACTTTGTCAATGCAAATGTTCTGGAACAACTGATCTGTACTCTCATTAGGGGATTAATTATCCTTCACATAGTGTTCACAAACTTGGGGAGCATTGCATCTTCCACAGTGTAATGTCATCTTTGGTAAGTTCAGATCATAAATCGGTATCCTTTGAAATAAATGTAATAGTAGAACCCTATCAAACTCTAAAACCCTAAAGAATTTTTCCAAGGCAAATTACCTTCTATTAAGTGATAGCATAGGTAATTTTAAAGCTTCCCCAACCCAAAAACATGAATGTCTGTGCAGAAGTATACATGATTGTCCTGTACAACCACTTAAAAAAACTGCATAGAAATGGCAGCACTTGACCTAACTAAACCCAGGTCTTCTTAGGGAAAACAAGTCACACAGGAGGACCCCTGGCATAAATAGATTATACAACAGAAGGAAGAAATTCATGTCTAGAAGCAAGTGGAATGGTGCACAACAGAGAAAAAAATCTGTCATTAGTCTCAACAGCCAAATCAGGGAACTTGTCAAGTCCTCCAAAGCTAAATACAAGACTAAATTAGCCTCTCAAGCAAAGGATAATCACCAAGTATTTTTAGTTATGTCCGAAATCTTAAGGGAACCACTCAACAATGTGCTAATTTGGTTGTAGACAGCACTACCTATACTCAGCCAGAAGAAATAGCAAACCTGCTGGCTGATAAATTCACCTCAGATTTCACCCCCTCATCATCTCCAGTCACTCCCCATGAAATACCCCCTATCATTCCTTTGCCTGTCATCACAAAGGATCAGGTCATCATTCCACTCTATAAACCTAGAAACACAGCATCAGTAGGCTCTGATGGAATCCTAGGGTGCCTATTAAATGGCTTGAAACATGACCTAGTAGACCTTCTCATATCTGTTTAACCACAGTCTCCAAACAGGCTTTGTCCAAGCAGAGTGGAGGACAGCAACAGTCATCCCTCTACACAAGGGGTGACCATCAATAGACCCAGGAAACTACTGACCCATAGCATATGACTAGCCTCATATGCAAGGCTATGGAAATGATAATCTTGGACCTGATTAACAGTGACATAGGAAATCTCCGTACTCCAGACTTAACCCAGTCCAGCTTCATCAAGGGCAGGTCCTGCCTGCTCATTGAGATGATGAGAAGGCCACCAAGGCAATGTATGACAGTAAGATAGTGCATACCATCTACCTTGACTTGGCCAAGGAATTTGATACAATACAAACTTGAGTATTATGGGTAAGCTCACAAAATTTGGCAAAAACCTCAGTGTCACCAGATGGATAGCCAAATGGCTCACAGATATGACACATGTTATTAGAGTGGGGGAATCCACATCCACAAGAGGTCAGTCATCAGTGGAGTACTTCAGGACTCAGTGCTGGGCCCCCTCGTGTTTTGAATATACTTCTCAAATGTCAAGTCAAATGTAGATTGGCTTTGGCTAACTGAGTTTGCTGATGACTGCAAGTTGTGGATACTCACTGACTTCCCCAAATGATGTTCATATCCTATAGAAAGGACCAATGCAAACTAATGATTGGTGTCAGAGCCATGACCTCAAACTAAATGTAAAGAAATGCATAATAATACCTTCTGGGAACTCAAATACCCTGCAATTTACTACACTGATAGCATCCCCCTAAAAGTGGACCCAGCAGTGAGACATCTGGTTACTCAGTAGATAATCTGAACTTTAACCACCATGTATCCATGGTAGTGAGGAGATCCTTCTGTGTGGCTCAGCTTATATGTAAAGGCATGGCATCCAGATCTATTATGTCATTAGTACCACTGTACTCGACCTCATCAGACCAATTGAGTACAATGCACCCTTTGGCATGTACTTAGCTAGGTACCTGCAACAGATGGAGCATCCGAATGTTTTCTCACCAAAAAATATAGGATATAACCAACATGTCATATGCAGACATATTAAAAGTCCTATTAATGTATTCAGTTTTCTACTGTTTACTGAGGAGTGATCTATGCCTGACCTACAGGGAAGTTCCTGACCCATCCATGATGGAAATCTTGCATATTTGTAGAACTAACAGCACAAGAGTTACCTGCTTCAAGGATCTAAACCTCATCTCTGACACAAATAGATCATGCTGGAGAGACAGTTATGTGTCCCAGAGATTGCCTAGCCTCTGGACTAGGCTTCCTATTCACATGAAGTTGAGCCCTTCCCTGACCATCTTCATATCATATCATGACACAGGCAAGAAATCATGAATTAAAAAAAATAAAATATTATTTAAAATTAAAATAAGCTGCTTAGGATGAGCTGTGAATTTCCATATTGCAGTGATGCTACATTTGGTGCTATATGATTCATAAAAGTCATATCAATGACACAGATACACTGCAGAATTTTGATTGTAGTCTTACGTCAAGTTAGAATGGTGTAACTGACTCTTGAAGGGTGAAATGCAAAGGAAAGTTCTAACTTGAAATGAATTGCTCACCAGTTAGTTAAAAAAACTGAGGGGCCATAGGAAAATGGTCCATCTAGGACAATGTAAAATACTACATAGATCTTGGAACAGTGGACTAAGCTGCATTCTAATTCCTTCCCTTTAGAATGCAGCATGCCCTTGATTAGATTAATGTTGATTAGCAGTGGTGGAGGCCCCCCCTGACTATTGCTCAGTATCACTCTAAAGATGGGGTGAAGTTAATATGCTACTTTTACAATACTTCTTGACAGTCTTGTTACAAGTTTCAATAACTGAGTTTATTCATGTCACAGAGCAGAAGCAATGGTTAAGTCACCTGTACAATATGGTGTCTCAAACATTAAGGTTTCTTTTTCCTAAGATTTGAGGTTCAATAATGACCTCTAGTTACTGTCTGCAAGACAATTCCTTTTTTCATTATGTCCGTATGGTTTTCTGTTTGTATTCTAGTTTCATTTGTGAAACATGCTGCTTGATGGGCTAATCAAAATGGACTTAGCTATGGTTTAAATAGACTGTAGTGAGAATAATTTAGCAAATTAACAAATTTAATATATTATACTCAGTATAACTCATACAGGGCACAGCCAGCATAAATGGCATACTGTCCATAGTGCATATTCAACATTTCTTGCAGATTACCCACCGTCCAAATCAAAGCACTGAACAATCCAGGGAATTGAAAGCAAAACGGTACATTGTCCCGATGCATTTCAAGAGTCATCAGGTAAAATGGCACATTAATAACAATGTGAAAAGCAACAGCAACTGCAGGAAGACAAAGTACAAGTAAGGAATGAAAAGGAGGCGGAGGAAGTGAGTTCAACAAACAGAATAAGCATGTGAAGTTTGTGTTAGTACAAATCCATGGCACTAGCAGTACAGCAATGGGGCCTAGTTAAATGGTCAGAGCCACCTATGTGAATTGCAGCTTTTGGCTTCTTACTCTAATTGTGCTTTTATCCAGAGTGTCACTATAAGGGTTGTCAACCTCAATAAGCAGTCAGCAGTCACAATTATATTAAATCTGGGCATGCTGGGGATGCAACCCTCTCCATTCACCTCATGGCAGGTGATGAGTAACTCCTTCTTCAAAATGCAAATGTGTTGAACACTTTGGTACACACAATTTATTTTGATGGAAAATACATTCATTTTATTAGTCTTCAACAAAAAAATCATAGATGCATGCTAGTGGCATATACATGCAGAATATTTAATTAAAATTCCAATGTAGAAAACTAGCAGCAGAAAGATTTGAATCTGATAAATGAAGATAGTTTGTAAAATACACTTGTTCAGGGCACCAGTACTGCATTACATAAGTCTACATCTGTAAGTACATGTGACTGTGCTAATAGGATCATAGTATCATAGTAAGTTACTAGGCTAATGGCCCTGGGGCCCTTACAAGCCTAGCCAAGAGTTTATCCAAAAAAAGAAACCTCAGTCAGCACCTGTCACCCCTGTCAATGAGGGACAAAGGTGGAACCCCTGGGGCAAGTTTGTGGTTTCCCATCCACTCATCAAGGTTGCGCATGAAGAGGGTCAGCGAGGTACTCTGACATGTATGGGAAGTATATTCCAGAGACGGAGCAGCCTCTGGGAGACAAACCTCTCTCTCCAGCAGGTTTTGTTGATGTCACATATTAGATTTAGGCCTTTCAAGTGGGTAATGCGCGAGGAGTTAGACTTATGAATATGAAGCATCTCTATTAGGTCAGAGTTTAATATTGCCTTGTAGGTGAGACACAGATCATCTCTGAGCAATCTGTATGATAACAAGTGATTTGAGCCTGTCCGCATAGGACAGGTGTTGGAGTCCATGGATTCACTTTGTGAGGTATTTCTGCAGCCCTTCCAGTTGCTGCAGGTGTTTGGAGAGGTACATACCAAACGGGATGTTATACTCAATTATAGGCCTAATGAGGGAGGAGTATAGAGAGCTAATAACCTCCTTTTTTTCTGGATGCAATCCCTTTACTTATGAGATGAACCAAGTAAAAGGCTTTTCTGACAACTGCCGCTACATGATGATCGAATGTGAGATTGTTGTCAACCTGAGTAACCAGGTCTTTCACCACAGGTTATGTGCAAAGGGGTTTGTCGTTGATGGGGTAATCAGTAGGGGCCATGTTTTTGCCAAATGGTATGATAATACATTTTTTTGCATTTAACTTAAGGCCATGACATTGGTACCAGTCATATGCTGCTGTGAGACCCTCTTGTAGTATATTAACATCATCTGGAGTGTCAATGACAGCACCCAACTTACAGTCATCCACAAACTTGGTCAGCCACAAGCCCTTTTGTCTTTGCCTAGACCTCAAAGAAGTAGATGCCAAACAGTAGGGGTCCCAGGACATATCCCTGGGGAACACCACTAGTGACAGGTCTGCGGTCAGAGGTGGTGGGACATTTTTTGACCTTGTGGGTCATATCACTGAGCCAGTTCATCAACCACCTGATGGGCTAGGGATTTACGCCAGGTTGAATTAGCTTTTCGATGATGCCCAAGTGGGGGATTGTGTCAAAGGCCAAGTCAAGGTAATTTGCATGTACTAAGCTTTCCTCATCCAGGGCCTTGGTGACAGTCTCAAAGAAGTCAACCAGGTTCAACAAGCAAGATCTGCCCCGGACGAATCTGAATTGGGTGGGATCAAGTACTTGGAGATTTCCTATGTCCTCGTTTATGAGCTCCATAATAATACATTCCATGGTTTACAGATCAGACTTGTCAAGCTAACGGGGTGATAGTTTCCCAGGTCAGTAGTAGCACCATCTTTGTGCAAAGGGATGACAATGGCAGTTCTCCACTCTGGTGGAATGAAGCCTGTAATTAGGCTGTGGTTGAATACGGTGCTCAATGGCGAAGCTACTTCTTGCTGGAGATGGTACAGAATACAGCCTGGGATACTATCAGGTCCCATGGAAGCTGTATTCTTTGCCTTGGATAGGGCTTTTAACACTTGATCTATGGAGATGTGAGGTGTGGGACAAGTATTGGGGATGTCGAATGGGCCTTGTGGGTGATAGTGGGGTGAAGTTTGCACTGAACCTATCAGCTAGCAGGTTGGCTAAGTCAACAGGGTCACTGTAAGTGGTACCCTTAAGTACTAATTTGGAACAAACCTGGGCTTTGTCATGGAGGCTCGTGACATAGCTGAAGAAGGCTTTGTGGTTTCCTTTTGTTTTGGAGTCTAGTTTCAATTCATAACTGACTTTGGTGGTTTTCACTAGTGATTTGATTTGCTTGTTGATGCTGAGGAGGGATTTGGAAATTGTTCTTTTTTACCCTTGGACAATAGTTTCTTCCTTTTGTTGTAAAGCCTGTTGATAGAGGATGTCTACCAGATAGGTTTGGGTTCCCTTGAGGACCAGGTTTTAGTTATGTTGGGTATGGCTGTGTCCATGCAGTTGTACAGGTGTTTGTATACTGCATTGGCATACTGATCAGCATAGTTGTCTGCATCCTCTGAAGGGGCAGTGGTATTAAAGCTACTAATACCCCCCGTTAGAAGGATGTAGTCAGCTTTTGAGAAGTCTTTTAGCCTGGTTATGGCTGGGGGTGTTTGTGTGTGATAGAAACTTTGAATGAGAGAGACCGATAATCTGATCTCAACAGGGAAGAACATGCTATGGGAGTGGTGCAGTGGTCACCCATGTTGGTGAGAACCAAGTCCAGAATGTTGTCTCCACTTGTGGGGGATGAGATGAGCTGGTCTAGTGCATTAGAAGTGATGAAGTCAAGGAAACATTGGGTGAGTGCATTAGTGCAGGAATAGTTCACCCAGTCTATGATGGGGTAGTTGAAGTTACCAAAGATTAGGGTGTTACAGTGTTAGGGGGTACTTTGATGGAGTCAAGTAGATCCAGGTAGGAGGAGTGTGTGTCCTGAGTCATGGAGTGGGGTCTATAGCTGGCTATAACTTGGATGGGTATCTTGCCAACTGTCAGTTGCACTTGGAGTAATTCGGGTCTATATTAGATAATCGAAACATGAATTCACCGAATGGCAATTCCATCGAAAATATCGTTCAACGAATTCTCCATGTGGGGCACTGTGCACCCTCCACCCCCTCTGCTAATTATATATACCAACTCAGAGATCGCACTACAGTGAGGAAAGGGCAAATTCTCCAATTTTCACTGTACTGAATATTCAGAATTCACTAAATGGTATTTTCGATGGAAATACCATTCTGCAAACTCATCATTCGATTATCTAATATAGGCCTGAGTAATTCCAGTGCAACATGCTGGCAAACCAGTCTGGAGGTGTGCCTGTCCTTAATGAAGATAGAAACTCCACCACCCTTAGTCTTTCCGACCACAATTTGGGGTTGGAAAGTGTGGCATGAGGTATAGCTTTGTAAGGTAGGGGTGCTCTCTGTAGCCTTGAACTAAGCTTCCATGACCACACAGGCATTGGCATCTTCCATTGTGAGGAGAGCCACTGGGAGTGCATTTTCAGGTTAAGGCTCTTACCATTAAGCAGCATGACCTTCAATTTGCCTTTTGACAGATCTTTTATGTTGGAAGATTTGTCTTTGGGGCATAGCCTAAAAAAAGGCACAATGTGGGAGGCAAGAACTTTGGCCAGGATCCGGAACCCCAGGGGTGACAGGTGGAGACCATCTCTGGCAAAGCATTGAGGCCTGTCAACCATGTCATCCCAGGCAGACAGATACTGGATCCCTTTGGAAAGACACCAGAAAATAAGCTAATTGTTGAAGCCAATTATTTTTTGTTAATATTTTTTGTTAGTATTGTGGTATCATTCTTGGTGAAGGTAGGATGCTGCTTAGTGCTAGGGTCATACCTGCCTGAGACACATACTCAGAGAGCCCAATCATGTCTCTCTTCACATAGTCCAGGGAGGTATGTCTCAAGTCATTCACACCAACCTGTTGTGCAGAAATTAGTAGTTTATTGGCCATTTTGGGCTAATTTCTATCTCTTTCATTTCCCTGCTATAAAAACCATATTTGTTCAGTGTTGCACACCGGGCAGTGCCGGTTAGCTAGGGTATAACTATTCCTGGCTCCACACAGTCTCCTCTTGAAAGTTTCCCTTGGAACTAGACAAACTTTCAACTTAAGCACTCAAGCCATTCATTTCTCAGCCTGACACTTGCTCAAAACTCAAACACTCACCTATAAACCCTAGCACTAGACCCCCCTATACTGTACAGAAGGACAAGGCTTTCTATTCGACCATACCAGCCATTCAGTAAAACAATTCACTGTACCTATCCAGGCATGTCCAAAGGGCAGTTTCAGGTGTACTCTCCAGTCCAACTGGTGAATCTGGGCATTTTGAGGCAATGTTACAATAGCCTCATGTACACAGACAACCCTCTCCTCCTACCACCAAACACTAATACATGCGAGAGATGCAGTTATACAGCCTAACTGGAGGCTAAGCTCTCTCAACCCAAGACTGGATCAGACAGTCAAGAGGAGAAGGCAAATACTTGCATCACACTACCAGTCTCACATAGACCCATTAAACCAGCACCGGCAAAATACACACATAAATACACGAAAACATACTCGGAGGCTCCAAATAAAAATCTGCAAAAGCAACAGAGACGTCCAAACTAGACATCCAAGCAACCTCCACCCCCCCCAACACAAACCATGAAACACATACTTCACAAAAACAGTGTGCCACACAATCAAAGCCCTTAAGGCAAAATAACATACCCAATATACTAGTAATAGGTGACATCCCACTCACTAGGCTGAATAAGGAGAAGGTTACTGTTAGCTGCCTGTTGGGTGTCAGGATCCGCCACATAACACAACCACTCAGGTCACTCCAGAACAAGTACAAATATGACTCTGTCGTTGTCCATGTTGGTGTGAATGACCTGAGCTGTACCTCCCTGGACTACACGAAAAGAGACATGGAAGAGCTCTCTTGTCACGTAGCCTAGGCCGGTATGATCCTGACCCTGAGTAGCATCCTGCCCTCACCAAGAATGATACCATGGTATAAAGAAAAAAATATCAATTTCAGCAATTGGCTAACTTTATTGTGTCATTCAAAGGGGATCCAGTGTCTGTTCGCCTGGGATGACATGTTCAACAAGCTACACTGCTTCATTAGAGACGGTTTGCACCTGTCACCCTTAGGCTTTCGAATACTGGCCAAGGCTCTTGCCACCCCCATAGTGCCTTTTTTAGGCAAGGCTCAAAAGACAAACCCACCACCGTAAATAGCACAAGTAACAAAAAACTGAGGGTAATGCTACTCATTGCCAGAAGTCTAAACCTCAAAATGCTTGCACTCGAGGCACTCCTCAGTATGGAAAAAATCGATATATGTGCAGTAACAGAAACCTGGTTTAAGGCTTCAGAGAGCACCACAGCACTACCAGGCTACAACTCATACCATACATTTCAGCCACAAAACCCGGACCAAAATACAAAAGGCGGGGACGTATCCATATTCATCAAGGATACCCACAGCTGCAGGTTAGTCGCACAGCACGATACTTCAGAGATCATCCACGTGCAACTAACAATGGGCAAAACTGCAATTCAAATTGTAGCTTGCTACAGATCACCCATCATGTCCCAGGACCCACATTCTGCATTTCTGGAAAAACTGGGAAATATAAAGGTCCTACCAAACATCCTAATATTGGGTGATTTCAGTTACACAAACATTAACTTGGAGAACTACTCAAGTACTAACTCCCTTGCCCAACATTTCCTAGAATTTATAAACTCAAACACCCTGGATCAACTGGTCAACACTCCCACCACAGGTGACAACATATTGGACCTGGTCATCACCAACATGGGTGACTGGTGTTCCACACCAGAGGTCAACTCCTCGCTGGTTAGATCTGACCATAAACAAATCACTTTGGATATCCACATTACTCCCCCACCCCCAGACAAGGAAACCACCATAAAAAACTTTTCAAAAGCAAACTTCACGTTACTTAAGACCGAGGTGGAAAGTTTCAAAACCCTCATGCTAAAGGATAACGCTGTCCAAGCTGCAACATCCTTTACTAATGCATTCTACGGGCACCTACAAGAATGCATGGATCGTGCTATCCCAAGCAAAACCAAGACTCACTCCTCCAAGAAAAGGAAAACAGTCTGGTGGACCCCTGCCATAAACAAGCTATACAATAGAAGGAGGAAACTAGTACAGAAGTGTAAAATCCCAAGAAGGGAAAACATCCCTGATCAGTATCAGCAAGAAACTACGCTCCCTCATAAAATCATCCAAGGCGAGCTTCGAAAGAAAAATTGCCAAGGACTCCAAAGATAACCACCAGGAATTCTTTAGCTATGTCAAGAATCTAAGTGGCAATGCTCAGATCTGCTCAGAGTTAGTGCAGAATGGCACAAAATACACTGAACTGACCGATATCGCCAACATCCTGGCAAACAGGTTCAGTGCAAACTTCACACCCCCTCTCAACCCCCAAAAGGGCCCATAACCATACCAGAAGAACATACAGCCCCTGAAATCACAGACACTCAGGTTAAAACAGCCCTCTCCAAAGCCAAAAACACAGCATCAATGGTACCTGACAGTGTCCCAGGCTGCATCCTACACGAGCTCAAAGTCAAACTAACCCCTCACCTAAACACACTGCTTAAACTCAGCCTCTCCACAGGCTACATACCCATAGAGTGGTGCACAACAACGGTTATTCTGCTCCACAAAGGTGGAGCCACAACAGACCCCAGGAACTATCACACTATAAGCCTGACTAGCTTGGTCTGCAAGGCTATGGAGCGCATCATCATGGAACTCATTAGGAGAGACATTGGGAACCTCCAAACACTGGACCCTACCAGTTCGGTTTTGTTAAGGGCAGATCATGACTTCTAAACCTGGTGGACTTCTTTGAGACAGTTACCAAGGCTATAGACAAGGGAAAGGTGGTACGCACAGCCTACCTAGGCCTCACAAAGGCCTTCGACACCATTCCCCATTCTGGTATTATAGACAAGATTACCAGCCTGAACATAAACCCCTATGTCAGAAGATGGGTTGCCATCTGGCTCACGGACAGAACCCACATGGTGAGAGTTGAGGGAGCTAGGTCCAACTCTAAACCAGTCACAAGTGACATTCCCCCTGGCTCAGTCCTAGGACGACTGCAAACTAGGGGCTATAATTGACTCTCTGGCTGACACAGACATCCTCCAAAAGGATCTCACTGAGACGGAAACCTGGTGTCAAAATCATGGCCTCAAGCTAAATGCCAAAAAGTGCATAGTCATCCTTTTTAGAAAAAGCAAAACACCCACAAACTACAACATAGGTGGTAGCCCCCTAAATACAGAAGATGTAATAAAGGATCTGGGGACCCAAGTAGATAGTAATCTCTCCTTTGATAATCACATTGCCAAAGTGATTAGAAAATCCTTCTATGTGGCCCACCTAATCACAAAAGGGTTCACATCCAGATCAAAAGAGGTCATTGTGCCCCTCTACTCATCACTCATCGAACCCATCATAGAGTACAATGCCCCATTTGGGATGTACCTTACAAGACACCTGCAACAGCTGGCAAGGCCACAGAAGTACCTCACCAAGAGGATCATTGGCCTGAAACAGATGCCCTATGCAGCTCGACTGAAGAAACTCCAGCTGTACTCGGTTGCATACTGCCTACTCAGAGGTGATCTATGCCTGACATACAAGGCCATGTCCAACCCAGAATTGATGGACATGCTCCACCTAAAGAAAACCTTATCCCCTCGAACCACACGCTCTAAGGATCTAAACCTCACCACTACAATAAATAGGATGTACTGGAGGGATAGATTCCTGTACCAGAGACTTCCCATGCTTTGGAACAAGATTCCAATCTACATTAGGCAGAGCTCCTCGCTAACACTCTTCAAGAAAAACCTTGTTGAGTGGATGGGTAACAGAAAGTTTACCCCGGGGATCACTTCAGTGTCTCTGCTGGACAGAGGTACAAAGAACTAATCTAAGGGGGCAGCAAAAGCCAACACATTCTGGCTAGGCTTATAAATGCCTTCGGGCAGATAGCCTAGTACCTACCTATGAACCTATGAACCTATGAGAGACTTAAGTGCGTGCTTGAAATGGTGGATTCTGGCACCTGACAGACAACTGACCTTGACCTTCTCCTTGTCAAGCCTTGTGAGGGACACATTAGTGTGTCTCACTATTCAGTCACCAAAGACTAGTATGTTTGGTTTATTGTTATGCCTTATGGGCTGCATTGGTTTACTGTTATGCTTAATGGGCTGTGTTTGTGAGACACTGGTGTGTTGTCCACTGTGTGTGATGTGTTTAGTGTTGTGTGTGGAATGCTTGTGAGTGTGTTTTGGGGGTCTCTGTTGTTTAGGTAGACTTTTATTGAGGACCTTTAATTCCACTGAAAAACTTGATAAAACACTTTAAAAAATACCACAAAATAAAAACTAAATGGTTGAGCACTTTTGTCTGTTAATTCGACATCTTCAGAATCGCTAGCTACTAACACACTAAGCTTAAAATAGGCCATCAAAAACACTGTCCCCCAGATTCTGCAAGCCCTGCATGGTGCGCAGGACTAGTGCAGGAGCTCCAGCAGGCAATATGTCTGCTGTGTGATCCAGGAATAACCTGTAGGGACGTGCATGAGTGCTCCTGCACTAGTCCTGCACGGACTCAGCCCCTGTATACAAATTACCCCATTTACAGGAGAAATCCATGCAAATGAGGTGAATTTGCAATCCAGGAAGCTGGAAACCAGCCTTGCAGGACTAGTGTAATTTGCAGAAATGTACTCCACCAGTAACAGAGTACATTTCTGCAAATTACAAAACAGAGCCATGACAGCTCCAAATAAAGGGTGGATATCATGTAGAAAGCATGCCAATGGCCAACTATAAGGCCAGTGGCATGGAAAACATTCACAAAAATAAAAAAAGCAACTTTTATTTTTTTTTAGCCGAACTCAGCTGTTTAAGCATAGGGCAGTGGTGCGCAAACGGAATCGGGTGGAAAATAAGAAAAAACCTAAAATAAGCATTCTAACCAAAATCACTATTTTGCCATTATACTCAATGGCAGGCAGAAAACAACATGGCCAGTGAATAGTGGTTGCTAAGGGGGGAGGCTCAGTGTGGGACATGCAACTATGCATCAGCAGGCAATCCTATGCAAATGAGGGGAATGATACTGAATCCCAGATTTCCCCTGCATGCTAGTCAGCACCCAACAGTGTCAGAACAGGAATAGCTTGGTGCAAGCCTAGGAGTTAGATGACATCATAGGGGTGTGTGTCAGGAATACTGTAAGCGGATTCGAGCCCTGTGGCTTTGGTTTGCTCTTAGCATAGCAGAGCTAAACAAGGGGGGTGTGTCTGAGGGTGCCTAGCACTCTGTACATTGCCTAAGCGGGTGTGCGCACCGTGCACCGGGTTTTAAAGGAAAAAAAAAAGAAATCAGGAAATAGCAGCTCTGGGCACATTTGAGCACTGTGTTTGTGCAGTACACCCCTGGGCTTAAACAGGAAGGCAATGGGAAGGGAGAACAGCAGTAGGAAGGTAATCAAGGAGAACTAGCATAGGTGGCAGGTGAAATGTATCAGAATCAGCCAATTACACAGGCAGCAGACCAGCCCAATCCAGAACACTACTATAAACTATGCAAACACCTTTCACTGTATTTTTCCCATACTCTACACAACCAGTGTACACAAGCGGGGAACTTATAACAAACAAAACAACAAAATGATAAGGGCTGCAATAGCTATCATACAACAATATGTGGAAGAGGCTGAGGGTGGTGAGGATGTGAATGCTATTGACCAACCCACAGTAAGGAGACAGAGAAGAGTGTACAGACCCGGGGTAACCTACCAGGGGCTACATGAGCTGGAGATAGTGGAGCACTATAGGGTGGACCGGGACCTCCTACAACAAATTGTTGAGCTGTGCTGGCCACGCCTGACACACAGAACTAACAGAGGGGAACCCATCCCAGTAGATACCAAGGTATGTTTAGGCCTAAGAATACTAGCTACAGGTACCTTCCAAAGGCCAACTGGGGATATGAAGAGGATCTCACAGGCATCAGCATCGTGGGTACTCCACCCGTTCCTGGATGCCATGTCAGCGCATGCTGGTAAACACATATATTTCCCCAACACCCGTGAGGCATTGGCTAGCAATATGCATCTCTTCCACCAAATAGCAGAATACCCTGAGGTAGTGGGTGCTATAGACTACACTAACATATACATCAAAGCACCACCTGGTGAGCAGGGTAGGGTCTACATCAACCGCAAGGGCTTCCCCACCATCAACTGCCAGGTCATGTGCGATGCCCAGGGCATAATAATGAATGTGTGTGCTGGCTGTCCTGGAAGCTATCACGATTCCCACATCTGGCATCTGATGGAACTGTACCAGAGATTTATAAATGGGGACATCCCTTATGGTCAACTAGTGGGGGATGCTGGTTACGCACTGGAGCTGTGACAGAAGACACCCATCAGAAATGCGCATACACCTGAACAAGAACCCCATAATGAAGCACACGCACAGACCAGAATTATAACAGAGCATGTGTTTGGGATGCTCAAGTCATGGTTCCAGTGCCTGGACACATCCGGTAGAGTCTTGCAGTACTCACCAGCTTTGTGCACCCAAATTGTCATCGTATGTGCCATGCTACACAATATGATCCTGCAGAAACAGCTGCAGCAGGAACAGCATGGGGCAGAGCCACACAACCCCCCCACCATTGCCAAGGCCTGCACGGGCACAGAGTGACTCAGGGGAGGAACAACCTGAGCCTGCCCCAGTAGGCAGAAGGAGGCATGCCCAGTATGCCCTGGCCTTGGCAAAGTGGCAACACATAGCACATACACTGACACAGGAGGGACCCAGGGAATGACACCTCTCTCTGACTTGCACATACAGTAAAAGGGATGCCAAACATGACACTACCTGTGCCCAACCATTTATAGGGAGTGTACTATGCGCATCCGACATAGGCAACCCCCAGCACCATCCTCAATACTGGCACACCCACAAGGTAAGTTACTCCCCTTACTAATTGTTGGCTGGAGTGGTATGTGTTGTTACTTGTATCTATGGAATGAATGTGAGCATGCAAGGCAATTGGGTGGCTGAATGGGATGCCAGCAGATAGTATACACCTATAGTGGCAGCATGAGATCTGTAACAAATACGGATGTCTCCATATTAGCCAGTATTAGACATGCTGACAAAACCCACTGCAGGAAATGTGCTGGGCCACATGTGTGTCCATATGACACACACATGCCAGTCAGGGAGGTTCACATACCTAACAACATCCACAGCCAGCAGGACAGACATAGACAAACACAAACAAAGGTTGTGCTAAGGCCACTGAATGATGCCTATGGGTAGCCCCCCCCCCAGACCTACACAGACAGACCACATCAGTTCAGGCAGTGGGATGTTAGTTCTGAAGGGTAGGAAGTCAGAAACTAATCTGTAAGTCACTCAAACATAAGACCTGTAGTTTACTGACATGCCTCTAGTCAGCATGATAGGTTAGAAAACAGAATGAAATGGAGTACCTGACATACCAGTACAGTCATAGCAAATGTGTACAAGTGTCAGGTGTGTACCCCCCCAATCCTGTGTAACAATGTAGAAACAGTCAGGTGTGCCACCCCATAGTCTATGTAGACATGTAGTAACAGTCAGGTGTGCCCCCCCAATCCTATGTAGAAATGTAGCAACAGTCAGGTGTGCCCCCTCAATCCTATGTAGACATGTAGTAACAGTCAGGTGTGCCCCCCATCCTGTGTAGCAATGTAGAAACAGTCAGGAGTGCCCACCACCAATCCTGTGTAGAAATGTAGAAACAGTCAGATGTGCCTCCCCCAATCATACTTAGACATGTAGTAACAGGCAGGTGTGCCTCCCACTCCTATATAGGAATGTAGTACCGATCTGGTGTGCTCCCCAATCAGATATGCACAAGTTGTAACCGTCAGGTGTGCCCCCCCCATCCGATGTAGAAATGTAGTAACAGTCAGTTGTGCCCCCCAATCCTGTGTAGCAATGTAGAAACAGTCAAGTGTGCCCCCATATCCTATGTAGACATGTAGTAACAGTCAGGCATGCCCCCCCCAATCCCATGTAGAAATGTAGCAACATGTATGTGTAGGTATAATACCAGTGGAGCACAGATGCCCATAGGTGGCCAACGTAGCAGGATATATTGTAGCATTTGTACAGTATGCAGGCATGTGCATGTCAGGTTGGTGTGTGTTTCATATTGTCTGAGAGTGGTCAGTATGTATGCGTTCCCACCAGTATAACACATGTAGCAGTAAGTCATTGTAAATGTATGGTGGCAATATGTGTCACCATCTGAAAGATTGACATGGCTGTTGGGCTAGATATACAAGCAGTACACAGGGGAAAGTACCCCAGACATACAGTATATAATGTGTAACTATGAAATGGACACACCCTTGGAATTGTACATATAGGTATGCATCACATTATCTGGGCCTGTAGTAAGGAATACTGGTGTCGTTTACCTGAACACTTGCAGATTACAAAGGCGGTAGGACTGATGTATTGGGAAACAGCTGATGTACCTGCACATTCCGCCATAACTGGAATGCCTCATGCATATCTGTGCATCAGATGCAAGTAGTGTCCATAGCACACATGCACCCAGCTCACCCAAACACCACCCACAGGTACCTCTCTGGTCGTAGCCCTGCTATTGTGAATGGGTACAATATGACCCACACCTGTACATAGCAATAGCGAAAGAATGCAGCATGCAGTGCAGATGTCCTATGCAGGTGTGTCCCTAGCTGTAGGTAGCACCCTGCCAGCATCCACACCACCTGATCAATACTGATAGAAGGTATTGGCATGAACACCTAGCACACCTACCCTGTCACCCCAGGGGAATATACTGTATGGCGGTCTGGGACTGTAGGACTGACAGATTGCAATGACCTGCCACAGCTGGCCTGCATCACCACCAAATGGCCTACAGGCCTCTGCCAAAGGCCTGTGTCTCACACGTACTGCCAATGCATGTTATGGCATGGACACTCAAATAACAACATAACACACTCCACATAAGCCATATGCAAGGCCATGTGGACAAACCTCAGTAACATGTCCACCATGCCCAACTGCATGAACTGTGGACCAACACCAAGACACAGCTGTGATGAGGTGATAACCGTAGGGAAAGTATCAGAGAATGTATGCATAATGTATGGCAGATGATAGAATAATAGAGGTGGGGGTGGGAGCATGGGCAGCATGGAATGTGCAAGGTCCTATACACAGCTGTGTGTGCACACTATCCCTGGCTGCAAACACATAAATGGGTGGCCACAAACATGCCTGTACACCACAATAGGGGTAATGTCCTGACTTATGGCCCCTGCCACTGGGTAACCTGTGTGAATCTGTACAGCTGTCAGGTATTGCCACAGTAAGATAAGGCCATATTGTCATGTCGATGGATATACAGGTATGGGACCCTCCTCTAGCACTGTACCAAGGTGCTGAACCAGATACACAGACCCAGCAGCAGGTGCCTGCAGCTCCCACTCCAGAATGGCATACCTTACCATGAATATGTAGGCATTGGGCCACAATACCGGACACAGCTGCACTCACCCTTATTCCTCAGAACATCACTGTGAGCAAGAATGCCTACCTGACAGTACTTGAGGACATAACACATCACAGTGTATAACAGTACACATGTCTGAATATCTCTTCCAACACCAGTACCATGTAGCAGAAGCAGCACAGACACAATCACCTACAGTACACACTATCCCTTGCAGAGTTTGTCCCCATATTGCCAAATGATCTACGGATAACCTTCAGAAACAGTTTTCTACCTGTAGGTGTACAACACAAAGGTCTGCACTGGAGTACAAACTACCTGTAATGGATCCACATATTCAAAACATAAGGGCATATTGGGCATGCTCACACACTTAGAGAAATGAAGGCAATGTCAGACAACAACACACTGAAAGGTCATACTGGGCATGCTCACACACTTAAACAAATGAAGCCCATGTCTGCAAACAACAGTGGACCATACATAACTGTCTGTTGCAGATGTTAGTGCATACACTCCTCAGTATGCACCAGTCATGCTTTGCACACACATGGGATAGGAATACAGACATATATTCAAGGACAACACACTATAATAAGCCAAAAGCAGACATACATAGATGTGTGGAAGAGAGTGACTGTGACAAAGAGCAATCCATCATGAGGCCTGTCCCACACAGCACACAGCCTAATGGCTACAACCATATGATGTGTAAATGTCACTCATTGCAGATATTAGTCACTGGTATCTGTCAGCATTACAGACTATGTGGTTTAAGTGCTAGCTGTGCAATATAACTGTACAAGACAGTAGTCATCTAGCAGCTGTGTACACGTACCTGTGGAATATAACCCTACATGTGCTTGAATGTGGTGTGTCATCCTCTAGATGAATGGGTTATGGCCCATGCACACACACTGCCCTCCCCATAGCCCTACTATGACAAGCCTGCTGATTTCATCCACTTCAGAATACACCTTTGGGAAAGATGTAGCCTAGTAATCTCTATGGTGCATCCCATAACTGCGTAATGCTATAGTGTGATAAACTAGTTAGGTAGGAGTTCTAATCCCCGACATGGAAACTGTGTGTGTGTGTGTGTGTGTGTGTGTGTGTGTGTGTGTGTGTGTGTGTGTGTGTGTGTGTGTGTGTGTGCATGCGTGCGCCTCTGTCTGTGTAGGGAGCAATGATTTTTAGGCTAGTCACACTCACTACAATTCAAATGACCTTCTTTGGCAAAGCTGCTGATGTCATTCACTGTGAAATACACCTTTGGTGTAGCCCAGTAATCTCTGTGGCATGTTCTATAACTGTGTAATGTTGTAGGGTGATAAACTAGTTAGGGAGGAGTTATAATCCCAGACATGGCAACTGTGAGTATGTGTACCTCTGTCTGGGTAGGGAGCAATGCTTTTTAGGCTAGTCACACTCACTGCAATTCAGATGTCCTACTTTAGCAAGGCTGCTGATGTCTGTGTTGCCCGTGCCCTAGACCAGCAATTAAGGAGCCTCAATCCTCACCACTAGCACCAAAGAGGGCATCTCATATATGAGGAAAGGATAACAAATACACACAGTATAGTGCAATTTCCCTTAAGAGCACTCAGAGATAACTGTCAGTCTGCGGCTGGTCACTCCCTTGCTCTCCAGGTCCCCAATAGGACTCCCCACTGGCACAGCTATAGGGTCCAGATCTCAGCCAACTGGGCAAGCTAAAATCTCCAGCACCCTCTCTGTCCAGCCAGTGCTTCGTGTCCCTGCCCAAGTAGCTGACACATGCACACTTTGAGATAAGACTTTATACAACCACACAGACAATTCTGGGGAAAAATGGCACAGGTTCTCCAGCTGTGCCCCTTTTACCCAGACTATATGGCAGTACCACTTGTCACCACACAGCTAATATTTATCAGCTACTCAAAGCCCTTTAAAAGGGTGCCCAATTATTACTGTGCAATATTATTATCCAATTGGTAGTATAACTAAACAGTCAAGGCTTATTAGAATGATTTGGTACAGTAACCTCTAGAAATATGCAATGCACTCTAGAGCTTAAATTATCTTTAGACAAGACAGCCACAGTTGAAAGGTTTTAAAATATTTAATAATAATAAAAACACAAGATAATACTTCTTATTACACAGTGCTAATAAAGAGTTCAGAGACCACAGAGAAATGTTTAAATTATTCAGTAGTACAGTTCTGACATCACAGAAAAACACTTAGTCTAATCTTTCTAGTTTCTAGCTATTTCTAAGAGAAAACACAAGTCTAAGATAAACTTACATATAGAAACAGGCAGAGTGCTGATGAGTTGGATGGTCAAGACAAAAATGCATAATGCCTTCTGATTCTCTCTGTTTAAATTGCTATTTTTAGTCCTGATTCCCATTACATCATTTTTTACACTTTCCTGGGGTTCCCAGGCTGACAGATACTACATTCTTGTTATCCTGCACCTGCAGGAAACTAGAGCCATAAAAGACATTCCACATGTAAACTCTAGTAATTATTCCTTAAGTTAAAACAATAGGCAGGATGTTTCACTCCAGACCCATCAACTCCAAATTTTAACTTCAAAGGGACAGACATGAAATAATTTTAACTTCAAAGGACAGACAAGAAATGCTTGACTTAGCTTTCTTTACAGCAGAGGGCAATGTTGCTACATTGTTTTAAGTTCAACATTTTACAGCATATTCTTTCATTTAAAAAAACAAGCTTGTAGTTCAACATTTCACAGTATTTTCTTTTAATTAAGAAAACAAGTCTGTAGTTCAACATTCATATTTACAAATGACAGAATTATGTACAAAATTCTATCTGGCTAGGCTGCCAGCCTTCACATTCCACCCCCCCCCCCCCGGAGAACTCAAGCTAGTTTTTCAAGTGACTCTTGAGAAACGCTGCTTGAGAGGGTTAGTTCTATCTGAGTGTACCTACCCCATTCCCTGTCTTGAGAGCCCATCTGCATTGGCATTGCTACTCCCACTGTGGTGCTGCACTGACATATCATATGCTTGCAACCCTAGGCTCCATCTTAGTAACTTGTCATTTTGCTGGCTGGCTCTGTTTAACCATGTTAGGAGGTTGTGATCTGTCATAACAGTGAATTTCCTTCCATACAGATAAGGCTGAAGTTTCTGCAATGTCCGCACTATGGCTAGGCACTCCTTTTCTACAGCTGCATAGCATTCCTCCCTGGATTGGAGCCAATGACTGAGATAAACCAATGGGTGCTCTTTCCCCTCTGACTAAATCTGGCTAAGTACAGCCCCCAACCCATGGTTTGAATCATCCACCTGCACAACAAATTATTTGCCGTAATTTGTACTGGCTAACACAGGGGATCCTCCCAAAGCTTCTTTAAGCTTTTGAAATGTCTGCTCACATGCTGGGTCCACGCTACCTTATCTGGCCTGTTTTTCCTTGTCAGGTCTGTGAGAGGAGCAGCTATGGTACTAAAACTGGGGACGAACTTTCTGTAGTACCCTGCTGTCCCTGAAAATGCCCTTACCTGCTTTTTAGAAACAGGTGCAGGCCATGCCTGAATGCCTTCCACTTTGGCGGGTTCTGGCCTTATCTTACCACTCCCCACTTTATGTCCTAGGTAAGAGACCTCTGCCATACCCACCTGACATTTGCTCAGCTTAATGGTCAACTCTGCCCTCTGTAGTCTGGCCAGCACCATCCTGACATGCTGTAGGTGCTCTGGCCAGGAATGGCTGTAGATGTCAATATCATCTAGGTAAGCAAGGGCAAATCCTCTGGCTCCTGCTAGGATACGGTCTACCAGCCTCTGGAAAGTTACTGGGATATTCTTCATCCCAAAGGGCATATTTGTGAACTCATACAAGCCAAAAGGAGTCACAAAGGCTGGCTTCTCTCTAGCACTGGGAGTCAAGGGCACCTGCCAATAACCCTTGGTAAGATCAATGGTTGTAAGATACATGGCCCCATCCAGCTGCTCTAGGGTCTCATCTGTCCTAGGCATGGGGTAAGCATCCGTCTCAGTGTAACTATTTAATTTCCTGTAGTCCACACAGAACCTGGTGCTGCCATCCTTATTTGGCACCAGCACCACTGGGGAGGCCACGGGACTGTTGGACTCTTGCATCACCACTAGTTCCAACATCTGCTATACCTCCTCCCTCACAGTCTGTTTGACTCTCTCAGGCACTCTACAAGGGGCCTGCCTAATAGGCCTTTGGGGTCCTGTATCCACCTGGTACTGCACCAGGTGGGTGCACCCTGGTTTCCCAGTGAACGTGTCCCCAAATTCCTGCAACACTGCTCAGATTTCTTGAACCTGGATAGGAGATAGCTGCTGGGACATTGCTACCCCTTCCACTGAGGAATCAGCCAGAGGGTGACTGAGGAGATCAGTCCCCACATCTCCCTCAGACTCCTCCTGCAATCTACTGCAAATGCTTAGCACAAGAGCCTTCCTATCATGGTAAGGTTTCATCATGTTAACATGATACAATTTGTGCCCCTGCCTTCTGCCTAGCAGTTCCACCATGTAGTTAACATCATTTACCTTTCTTACCACCTTGTAGGGTCCCTCCCAAGCTGCTTGCAGTTTGTTGTGTCTGACCAAAATGAGAAAAATTACCTGCTGCCCCACAGCATACTCTCTACCTCGAGCATTCCTGTCATACCACACTTTTTCTGTTGTTGGGCTTATGCCAGATTCCCTTGGGCCAAGCCCATGAGTTCCCTGAGCCTTGTCCTGAGGTTTAGGACATATGCCACAACAGACTCCTTTTGAGACTCGCACTTACCTTCCCACTCATCTTGAATTAAATCTAGAGGTCCCCTCACCCTATGCTCATACAGCAACTCAAAGGGTGAGAAACCTGTAGATTATTGGGGAACTTCTCTGTAAGCAAACAACAGATGAGGCAAATATTTGTCTTACTCCCTCTTAAACTGATCTGCAAATGCCCATAACTTGGACTTGATTGTAGAGTTTAACCACTCAACAAGACCATTAGTCTGGGATGGTAGGGGGTGGTCTTCATGTGCTTCACCCAACAGGACTTCCACAGACAATCCAGTAGGTCTGACATGAAATTGGCACCTGTGTCAGTCAGTATTTATTTTGGGAAGCCTACCCTGCTGAAAATCTCTAAGAAAGCATTTGCCACCTTCTCTGCCTCAGTGGAGGACAAAGCCACTGCCTCAGGATATTGTGTAGCATTATCCACTACCACGAGGATATACTTTTTCTCTGTGGAACTTGTGCTACTCAGAGGACCCACAATATCCATAGCTACCCTCTGAAATGGCTCTTCAATCACAGGCAAAGGCATAAAAGGAGCTCTCACCTTGTCTCCTGCCTTGCCTACCTTTTGGCACTGCTCACAGGTCCTACAGTACCCTGTTACATCTCTGGAAATTCCAGGCCAATAGAAGTTCTGCATAATATGCCTATTTTTATGTTTTATGCCCATATGACCTGCAAAGGGAATATCATGGGCTATGGCTAGAAGTGCCAGACAGTAGGCTCTAGGCACTACCAACTGCTGTACTCTCTCACCTTCTAGCCCTCCCTCAGGGGTCCACTCTCTGTATAGTAACCCTTTGTTCCAGTATGCAGATTTCCCCTTTCCTTGAGATTCAGGTGCCTCCCTAGCTACCTGCCTCAGGCCTTGCAATGTAGGGTCTGAGAGTGAGCTTGTCTCAGCTGTCTCCTTGTAACCCTTCCCCGTTCCGCTTCCACAGGAAGTCTGGCATCCTCTAACAGTGGTGTCTCACTGTCAGCCTGGGTACTACTACTCACCTCTACCTTTGCAGTCACTCTGTCCAAGGGACCATCAGTACCCACAAGCAGCTGTGGCTTACCTTCAGTTTCACTGCTACAGAGTAGTTCCCTCCCTGAAGTAACCACCTTACCAGTCCTGGCTGCAAGTATGCAGTCAGTCTGGGTCTCCCCCAGGCTACCAGACTCACATGCTTGTCTCCTAGCCTGACTGTGTGTAACTGCATAAGCACATTGTACTGCCTCATCCAAATCCTTCCCTATCAGGACATTTGCAGGATGGTAGTTTAGTACCATTGTTGTCTCAAGGCAACTTACTATTTGCATTTTGTCTTTCCCACTTACTGGCTCCCTCACCTTTTGTTCCCTACCTTGCCTCCGTGGACACCTGTATGCCACATGGCCCCACTGGTTGCATTCAAAACATTTAACCCTAGCTCCTGGACATGCACCTGGACTAGTGGCTTCCCCTGCTACTGGCAGATTCTGGTGTGGCAGTCTGTGCTGCCCACTATGTGTTCCTTTAGTACCATGAGCAGTACTGAGGATTCCCTTCCTGTGCAGGGCTGCCCTGCTTGCCAAGTATAGTTCTCCCTTCTTACCCAACTCATCTGAAGTAGCACATTGTCTATCAGCTAACCAGATCCTCATGTCCTCAGGCAAAGTGCTAAGGGCTTGTTCTCTCACCAAAAGGTCTGCCAGCCCTTCAAAAGTGGTGACCTGACATCCACTCACTCACCTATGGAAATAAGTGCTCAGTTCAATAACATATTCACACACACTTTCATCTGCCTTGCGTCTATGCTCACAAAACATTTTCCTATACGTTTCAGGTGTTAGCTTAAAAAACTCTAATAGACAATTTTTACACCAGTATAATCAAAACATGCAACATCAGACATTTTAGATAATACAGTTACAGCTTTACCATGGAGTAAGGGGGTCAGAAACCGTACCCAGAGTCCTTGGTCAACTTCATACTGTTTACATACCCTCTCAAACATATGAATGAAACTATCAAAATTATCCCCCTCTTTAAACTGCGGAAGAAATTTACTGACCTTTTGTGCTTCTGGGGTCCAGTTACTCCCTTCCCCATTATCTCCATGACTGTGGCAAAGAGTCAGCATCCCCTTCTCATGCTGCCTCTGCCTCTCTTTTCCCTCAGCTTCCAGGCGCAGCAGTTTCTCATTCTCCTCACTCTCTAGATGCCTAAGTTTCTCAGCTGCTTCTAATTCCACATGCCTGACCCCCAACTCAAGTCTCTTTAGCTCCAGCTGAATTTTTAGGTCCACTGCAGAAAGGTTAAGCTGTCCATTCTCTGTGGGTATTATATCTCCACTGCCAGTCTGATTGTCCTCCTGGCTGCTGATTTCTGATTCAGCTGCAACCAAGGCTACAATCAGGTCTGCCTTAGTCAGGTTTCCATGCACCAGTCTCCTAGCCTGGCACATATCCACCAGCTGGCTCCTTGCCAGCTTTCCATACTCCTCTGCTGACATGCTGCCTGCTCACCCTGGCTAACTAAGCTAACAAAAGAAATAAAACAATTGTGATCTGAACTCTGAGTATTCACTGTGTGGCTGTTTTAGAGTACAAAAGACCTTCAAAGCTCACTGTACACAAGTTACAGAAATTCACTCTACCCACACCAGTACAAGCCAATTAGTATTTGCCAACTAATTAATATGTGATGTGGATATCCCACCACTGCCAAACAATTATGTGATGCCCGTGCCCTGGCCCAGCAATTAAAGGAGCCTCAATCCTCACCACTAACACCAGAAAAGGTGCTCATATAGGAGGAAAGGATAGCAAATACACACAGTAAAGTGCAATTTCCCTTAAGAGCACACAGAGATCACAATCAGTCTGGAGCTGGTCGCTCCCTTGCTCTCCAGGTTCCCAATAAGACTCCCCACTGGCACAGCTATAGGGTCCATATCTCAGCCAGCTGGGCAAGCTAAAATCTCCAGCAATCTCTCTATACAACCAGTGCTTCTTGTCCCTGCCCAAGTAGCTGACATACACACACTTTGAGATAAGAGTTTATATGGTTTACTATCAAAATTGCGAACGGCACTACGTCGACAGTCATATAGTCGAACACGGAAGTTCGAAATCGGTAATGTCGAAGACAAAATAATCAATCTAGGAATGGTTTTAACAGGGGTCGAGGTAGGGGAGATGTTTGTAGTTTGGAATAATACTGAACACCTACCTCGACCCATGTTAAAACCATTCCTAGATTGAGTATTTTGTCTTCGACATTACCGATTTCGAACTTCCGTGTTCGACTATATGACAGTCGACATAGTGCCGTTCGCAATTTTGATAGTAAACCATTTATACAACCACACAGATACTTCTGGGGAAGGCTGGCACATGTTCTCCAGTTGTGCCCCTTTTACCCAGACTATACGGTAATACAACTTGCCACCACACAGCTAATATTTATCAGCTACTCAAAGGCCCTTAAAAGGGTGTCCAAGTATTACTGTGCAATATTATTATCCAATTGGTAGTATAACTAAACAGTCAAGGCTTATTAGAGTAACTTGATGCAGTAACCACTATAAATATGAAATGTACTCTAGAGCCTAAATTATCTCTACACAAAACAGCCACAGTTGAAAGGTTTTAAAATATTTAATAATAAATAATAAAAACACAAGATAATACTTCTTACTACACAGTGCTAGTCAAGAGTTCACAGACCACAGGGAAATACTTAAAATAATTCAGTAGTACAGTTCTGACATCACAGAAAAACACGTAGTCTAATCTTTCTAGTTTCTAGCTATTTCTAAGAGAAAACGCAAGTCTAAGATAAACTAACATATAGAAACAGAGTGCTGATGAGTTGGATGGTCAAGACAAAAATGCTTAATGCCTTCTGATTCTCTCTGTTTAAATTGCTATTTTCAGTCCTGATTCCCATTACATCATTTTTTACACTTTCCTGGGGTTCCCAGGCTGACAGATACTACATTCTTGTTATTTTGTACCTGCAGTAAACTACAGCCATAAAAGACATTCCATATGTAAATTCTAGTAATTATTCAAGTTAAAACAATAGGAAGGATGCTTCACTCCAGACTCATCAACTCCAATTTTTAACTTCAAAGGGACAGACAAGAAATAATTTTAACTTCAAAGGACAGACAAGAAATGCTTGACTTAGCTTTCTTTACAGCAGAGGGCAATGTTGCTACATTGTTTTAAGTTCAACATTTCACAGCATATTCTTTCATTTAAGAAAACAAGCTTGTAGTTCAACATTTCATAACATTTTCTTTCAATTAAGTAAACAAGTCTGTAGTTCAACATTCATATTTACAAATGACAGAATTATGTACAAAATTCTATCTGGCTAGGCTGCCAGCCTTCACAATGTCATTCACTGTGAAATACACCTTTGGGAAAAGTGTAGCCCAGTAATCTCTGTGGTGTGTCCTATAGCTATGTAATGCTGTAGTATGGTAAACTAGTTAGATAGGAGTTTTATTCCCAGACATGGCAACTGTGTGTGTGTGTGTGTGTGTGTGTGTGTGTGTGTGTGTGTGTGTGTGTGTGTGTGTGAGTGTGTGCCTCTGTCTGTGTAGGGAGCAATGCCTTTTTAGGCTAGTCACACTCATTACAATTCAAATGTCCTAGTTTGGCAAGGCTGCTGATGTCATTCACTGTGAAATACACCTTTGGGAAATTTGTAGCCCAGTAATCTCTGTGGTGCATCCTATAACTGTGTAATGCTGTAGTGTGATATACTAGTTAGGTAGGGGTTCTAATCACAGACATGGCACCTGTGTGTGTCTCTGTCTGTGTAGACAGCAATGCATTTTAGGCTAGTCACACTCACTACAGATCAAATGCCCTACTTTGGCAAGGCTGCTGATGTCAGCCACTGTGAAATACACCTTTTGGAAAGGTGCAACACAGTAATCTCTGTGGCACATCCTATAACAGTGTAATACTGTAGTGTGATATAGAACTCTGGGTGGGGTTCTAGTCCCAAACATGGCAAGTGTGGATGTTTGTGTGTGTGTGTTACTGTGTTTGTATAGGGAGCAATTCTTTTTAGGCTAGTCACACTCACTACAATTCAAATGTCCTACTTTGGCAAGCCTGCTGATGTAATTCACTGTGAAATACACCTTTGGGGAAAGAGCACTCCAGTAATGTCCATGGCATTTCCTATAACTGTGTAGTGTAATAAACTAGTTAGGTAGGCGTTCTAATCCCAGACAGGGTAGGTGTGTTGTGTGTCAGTGTTTGTCATTGGTATCCTGTGTGGAGGTGGCTGTGAATGTGTAACAATTAAAGTCATGGGAGAGTAGGTTTTTCAAATTTCTTATATGGTGGTCCTAGTATATGTCACAATGTCCACCTTACAGGAATAACAGATGTGAAATAGCCAAGAAGTTGGGGTGGAAATTTATACCCCTACATGTGACATCAAGGCCTGGCGAACAAAGTTAGTAACCCTTGTATTACCCAGAGAACACTCACAACCCATGTCTAATACACAAACACACTTGCCTAGGCAACAACTGCTATGTTGGTAGTACCCTACATATTGCCCACATATAGTAACCATGGTGTGATTGCAGTGGTCTACAGAGGGCATGGCACCCTGTCCATTAGTCCAATAGGCATGTACATGCAGACAGTGCACCTTCACTATGTTCCCCACTAGACACCTGTAACACCTGTGGTGCCATCAAATGTGACCCATAAAGGACATACCATGCCTTAAAACATGCCCTGTATGGACAGATGCCACTGACACCAGGGAATACTTGTATCATGCTATCAATGTAGGTGCAGGGTCAACCTGCTGTCCATTACCAGCTCCCGCCACATGAGGCCAGGACCGGCACATCTGATGATAACAATCTGTGTACACAACAAGGGCCAGACACCCCAGGTACAGTTCCACATGACACTGTACATACATGTGGGACGTGTGCACATCCCAAAAACTGTCCATGTCATGGACTAACGAACACCTGCATGGCAAGCAATGCAAAGCAATGGCCACACACAATAATTACCCAGGTGACTGAATGGTGAATACAATACACACCTGTGTGGGCCAATCCAGACACTACACCCCTGTACCACCCTGCAGACCATTGCCGTGTGGCTTGATGCCAAGGTATACCCATCACCTAGCCTTGTATAGCCATTTGGCACAGTCGACCACTACACACCCGTGAAGCGATGCACCCATGCATGTCAGTACTGGCGCCCTGTGTCTGTGTGTGTGGTATATGATGCTTATGACCACATTCACACTCATTACAATGCCCATTGGCATACTGAAGCATGCTGTCTGATGTCAGACACATACCCTTTGCCCATATAACCCCCGGGTAACCCCTGTCGTGCATGTGATGCCTGCACAGTACTGTATTGTGGCAAACTAACTAGTGAGGAGTTGTATTTATGACCCTGCCAAGTGTGTCAATGTGTCTCGGTCCCTGAGAAAGTGCGGCTGTGTTGACACTGACAGCTGTTCATGGGGATGGGCACGTGTACTACATTTATTGTATAGCTACCATATCACTGTTGCAGATGTCACTCACCATCACATATACTTTTGGAGAGCCCCTCAACATGTAACCTATGTGGTGCATCCAACAACTGCATAGACATGTGATAGCAATACATAGTCAGTCAGGGGTTTGATACCCTGTACTGGTAGGTGTGTGACACAAACATGCTTAAGTTTTACTTTCCCACCCCTCCTTGACTTATCTTTGCCTCTGTCTGCCTCTCTCGCTCCCTCTCTGGTGGATGTGGAGACTTACACCTGCTTTGCTTAGGCAGCAGCATGTGTTTTGTAAGTGATGCTCATGATCAGCTGATGGCATCTGCATGAATTGCAGCCCTCCTCTAGCTGATTACATGTGGAACTGCTGTGGTAACATTCCCATAGCCAATTGCATGGGGACACACGCCAGTATCTAGGAATATCATGTTGGTGTTGGGCCTTTCCATTCACTGTGAGCAGGACCTAGATCTATTGGTTGGCAAACAGCATCACAGATGGATTGGGGATTTACCTCTAACAACATACACTGTGGAAACAAGCCAACACACAGGAGGTGGATGTGCCTGACATGACTACAGAATGTAAGTGTTGCTTTTCTGCATTTGGAGCAATGTTGGTTTAACAGGGTGTGTGTAGATATGGCTGTTCTACATGTTTTAATACCTGTCATGACAGTGCTATGTTACTGAAGAAACCCCCATCTGTAGGGTCATCTACAGACTGGGCAGTGTGTGGTGCCTTTTCTTTCAGGTGTTACCCACAGAGCACCTATCTGTGAACTGCATAAGCATAGTTTGAGGACTGCAGACAGTACATGGTGACAGACATGAGAGTTACTGACCTCATATCCCTCATAGGACATATGTTGCAACAAACCCTGTTACAACAGTAAATGTATGAGGTTATTACAGCAACATGAAAATATTGGTCCTGTGTTTGTGCCTCCAGCCACAACTCTGTCAACCTGTGAACACATTTCATGCAGTAAAAGGTGCTTATGTCCTGTACACCATAATGTATTAACATCATATCTGATAACAAGCCAGTGGGATATCAGACTGTGACACGTTATGTATAGTAGGGGTTCTCTTTGAGGATGTAACCTGGGCATACTGTGGTTGTGTGTACAGTACTGAGGTTTGTGTACTTACGGTGATTATCGACAGTGTGTGTATTGTGAATATGTACCTTGGCCTGTGTACAGACTGTGGTAGATGTCATTGTTCTTGGTTCTGTTCTATCTGATGTTACATGCTGCTCCACTGTATGTTACCCTGTCGGCTTACATGTTTGTAGGGCCAAACACACACATGTCCCATACCACAGACATGCATCGGACCACACTGTGTAGTGGCCCAGTATATGTAGGGTTCGTGTGTGAGTGGCACATATGAGGATGGTGGAAAATGGTGTCCATATATTGTAATATTATGCTGGCTACCATGTATGGCTATGGCTGTGTTCACATTGGTTGTGGTTATGCACTTTCACACAGGTGTCTGTTACTCTGTGCTGTGACATGCCTGTAGAGCCTGCTATATATGCAGGTATATGTGTATTCCCCCATAAGAAATGTAGACCAGTGTTGTGGCAGTCTGCCTGTAGCCTGCAGAGTGCTTTGTTACATGTCTAGCAGCTTAGTGTCTTTACCCAGTGTGATGTTATGTCCAGATACTTGCCAGATGTACTGCTGCCAGCCCACCATAACAGTCATGTATGTCAGACAAAGCAGTGGGATGCTGTACAGTTGTATGTCACTAACTAGTGAGTAGGATGTGGCCATGGCACTTCTGTACCAGTGGTTATTATGTGGCAGGACAGACAGGGGTGCGTGAAAGCTTAACCTATGGGGGCAAATGCATACCAGTATTTACATGTTATACCCATCTACATGGCTGTTAGCATCCACATTGTCAGGCTTGGTCTACATGTCTTGCACTAAGGGGTTCTGTGTATACCTCTGGACTGACCAGAGTGTGTCAGACTGTCCACATGTATTGGCCATAGCTCTGCTGTAGTCTACAGGATCAGTACTGTTCTAGCAGTGGTACTGTACTATGATGTCCTTAGGATGTCTGTCAGTAGCCAGTGGCGCACATATTAAAGGCAGATGTGAACTCCCACACACAGCATGTCTTTGAAGACAACTGATATCACAGTAGCAATAATCTACATATATACCTGCACTACATACCTGGCATCCCCTTGCACTATGAGGTTGGGACTATTGGGGCTGAGGTTGGGCTCCACTCCATGTTCAGGACATATGGTGGACATATATGTATATATAATAAAGATATATACGCATATACATATCGACATACATATATGGATATGTATATAGACATATATATAGACATATAAACACTCACATATATACATATACATGGAAATATATGTCTACACATATACAGATAGAGATACATATGAATATATACGTACAGATATCTAAATATATATTGAGAGTAATAGGTATATCAGAATAGATATGTATGCACATATAGTTATAGATATCTACATATATATCTACATAAATAGGCATATCTGTACACATAGGATGTGCATACATATATAGCTAGATATACATCTCTCTCTCTCTCTCTCTATATATATATATATATATATATATATATATATATATCTGTACATACGAAGAGATGTACACATGCCCATATATATGTTGCACTATACAGATATGTATACAGACATATACATGAATATACATGTGTATGTACATGTAGATATATATCACCCTATTATATGTACATACCCATATTCCTGTCATGTGTACACCTCACGGTTGTGTATACTCTCCCAGATGTATCCTACCGTATGTATCTGCTAAGTGTACATTATGTTAAAACAACATATATGATGCAACAGTCATATTAATAACAAGTACTACACAATTGTGGTAGTAAAGGCAGCTGTTCAATACTAATCAATATGTGTATTGCCAGATATATTGGTAAAACAATATTTATTTTCACAGTGGTCATGGCGTGGTGGTTAAGTCTTGTGATTGTAGTGTACAGGGTCCTGGGTTCAAGACCGGTAAGGGCTGTTCATTTTGTTGCTGGGAAGACCAAGGGCTGATGGATACAGAGTGGTTAAGGCGGTTTTGAGTGGCATTAAGCACATTTACATGATTTTGAGTGAAAGTAAGAGGTGCTAAGCTGCGGGTAAACATACGGGCACTTACTCAGTGTAGGCTTCACTTAACAGTGCGCAAGTCAGCTTAGCTGTTAAATTTGATACCTGCTAAGCATGGTTTAGCCCTGGTAACCAGTTCACACCACCCAGTCTGATAACATAGCAGGGTAATTACATCTGTAATAAGTGTATGTAATGCCATGTAGAATACATGCGCCTATGTGCTGTCATTACGGTAGCAAGGGGTGTGAGTGTCATGTCTGGGACACAGATGTATGTGAGGCCTGGACAGCACTGTTATCCATCTGACTTTGTTACATACAGGGGTAGTAGCCCAGGGTATGTGCTGTCACACTGGCATGTAGTGTATGATAGCAGTACTACTGTTGACAGTGCCTACCCATGCAAAAGTAGAGTGCTAAATATAGTACTGACAAAAGGCACACCTACAGGCAGAGCTGGGCTCTGAGGCCTCCCTGTTGTATCCCTGGTGTGTGAGCCATTTCAAAGTATCTAACCCCTACTGGGTAATGATCCAACAAGTGGAATGTAACTGTAGACTACCGTCTGTACAGCACATGATGGTGAGGGCTACTGACATGTAGTTATGGCATACATATTGCTGTCAAATGTCTATATGTCAACACATTCATCTTACAGCATAGCTACTTGCCAAGTGAATGACTGTCAGTCCCTGTACAGATGTGCAGATAGCAGGTATCCCTCTGGAATATGTACAGGCATCCTAAGCATGAACTGGCACATATTGGAGATAACACTCTGCACACACCACATGCCAAGGGTACCTCCACTACACTACATTAATCAATCAAACATGCTTGGATACAGGTCTCCATCACAGACATTAACCATGTGTTGTAATGCAAGTTGCATGCATGTCAACTTGATCACCTCAGTGGCCATGTGCAGGAGGCACCTGGTGGAATGGCTGATGTATGTCACTCACACCCCGAGGGTCACCACAGTAGTGTCTCTCAATGGCTTGCCTCCTGCCACATGGCAGGTGGCAAGATACCACTGTAAACACAATCCCTACACAACCCATCTCTCCTTGGACAATAATTAGGTACACAGCTATGATCACCTGCAGAGATGCACCCCAGTACTGACACGTGTACATGTGCATGACTGTGTATAGCAGTGTCTGTGTGTTAGCACACCTGTACGTAGGAATTCCATGAGGGCCTTCACAACCACCACAACACCCATTTCCATAGCCAGTAGTGGCTGCTGCTGTATCAGACATGACATGTACCCTGTTAAGCTCCTCTTGATACCAGCTACATGAGCCTTGCAGTACCATCACAACAGCATTGTACAAATGGGTTGATAGGCATGGGATACTCATTGTGCCCTGGCAGGTGTGTGTATGTGTGCATGTCCATTTATCTGTAGGGTACAGCATTCCTCTGCCAAATACTTCTATTACAATACCCACTGCCACACGATAGTACAGATAGTGTTGTTGCTGCCCATCGGTGAGGCATGACAATGCAACACCCTGCTATGCATGTGGCATGTGCATTAGATGCATATCCCTGTAGTACCACTGTTGGTATCTACAATGGGTTGTATCGCAGTCATGACCAATGCGTGATGGTGGGTATATCAAAGTGTCAGCATGGGTTTCAGGAAGTACAATATCCACTGGGGGATGTGGGTACTGTGTACACAGTCATTACACCAAGGTACACCTGGTATATTTCCCATGTACCACATTATGGTTACCACTGTCACCATCAACCATACAGGTAACTGATACCACATTCCAGGCCAGTTATGCCTGTGCTGTGTGCAGCCTACCTGTAACACATTGGACACACAGTCATGTTAGTTAGCAGTGATAGGCCCTGGTCTCTTGGGTATGTATCTGTCTGCTATGTGTCTGTTAATGTGTATATGAAGGTATGTCACACTATGTATTGTCCATATGCACCCATTACACCCCCCATTAGCATACTGTATATGTCTGGGGATGTTCTTTATGTAACATCTAACCTGGGACACACCTCACACTAAACGCTGTGTGGTGTCTGCAATGGAAGCCACACGCTTCAGTAGCATTAAATATCTAGGTAGAAGTCTAGTCCCAGTGTTGCCACGTAACAGTGTGCATGTATGAGGATGGGTCTACATCAGGTTGTAGATTATACACCTCCCAGCGGGTCACCTGTCTATGTGGCACAGGCAATACCTGTTATACTAACCTATGACATGTGTTCAACTGTACCCCAGATATGTCACAGCCATGGTGTCACCACAGTGCCATACCCTATTGTGGAATATGACCGCAGACCATCCTCGTGCCGGCACATGTACACCTACAACACAAATGGATAACATTATAGAGACCACACTCAACCAGTGTTACTAACAGCTATAAAGCATCATTGCTGGATGGCTACACTACCTGACATATATGCATTACACTTTACTCTTTACAACATGTTACACTGCAGTACTGTGGTACACTGTAGTGCAGTCACTATATGCATCAGAACCATAGTAGCTTGTCCCTGCATAGATGGTATGGATGACAGGGATGTGGCACAGGTATCATCATATGCACAGGGTGTGTTGTTAGTTTGCCAGAGGCTGAGGGTGGGCCATACATTTGACACCATGTGTGTGGGTGAGGGGTGTACTGAGCTGAACTGGGCATGGTGATGTGGTGTGTGTAAGTATGGGGTTGCCCTAGGTGTGTTTGTATAGTGTGTGGGTATGCATACACACAGTTCTGCCATATGGCTGCCCTAAACAGGTGTTTATGGACAGCTGCAGACCAGACCTGGCAGGGTGTGCAGTTCACTGCCACCAGCCACGGACATGTAGACTGTGCCTGCCAGGGGTTCTATGGGCACATGCAGGTACAGGCCTCGATGTGCTACTTTTACCTGATGATGACAGATGTCCACTGGTACCGGGTCCCTCCTAGGACTGGCCAGGACCATGTGCTCATGGCCTGCTGTGGTGTGGTGTGGACAGCACCCCCAGTGTCGTGGCTGGTACTGCCACTACGGGAACCCCTTGGTGTCCTAGTACATCCACGTTGACTGCCAGCTGTTGGTGTTGCTGGCCTACATCCATGTGGCCATCACCGCACTCCCACCACACATTCAAGCATGGACAGACCATGGTCAATGAGGGCCATCATCTCACCAGACCATCTATCCATGAACTCAGTTAATGCACAGATAGCACCTGCCAGTTCACGGGCGTTGTCACTTGCAGTTGTGAGAGCAGCCCTCTGCAGTCTCAGGACTTGTCTGGTGTAATGTTTTATACGTGCCTGTGCCTCCATGACTGCCTGAAACATGCATCTACTGGTGCCTCTGCCAGGGGCATGATATCAAGTGACCCTACCACAAGCACCCTGGGACATCTACCTATGTGGTGCCCTCTCAGACATCTGGCTATGCCTGCTGTGACCAGACACAGTAGGCATGGTTACCACACTTCCCTGTGCACAGCCACCAAACGCCAGCTGTCTCTCTGCTATGGCCACTGGTGATGGGGTATGGATAGGCATTGAAACTGTGTGCGGGGTTGGGGTGGTTAAAAGGGGGGGTGTCAAATGATGGTGCTCTTTCAGCCTCTGACAACCCCACCTGTGCCTCAACAGTACTATCATCATCTTCTGTGTCTGTATGGACACCAACATCAGATTGCATGCAGGAGGGACCCTGACCCACCTCACCACCTGTGGGGGAAAACAATAAACACACTTTAAAACCTGTACAGTATTGCCTATCAGTACACACACACACACACATGCACACATGCACACATGCACACATACACACATGCACACACACACACACACACACACACACACACACACACACACACACACACACACACACACCATCATACTACCTACCTATCAATGACTTTACATACAGTCCCATGTATTTTTCTATGTGTTCCTCATCCTGCATCACACTTGGTAACATACACAAATTGAATTTTCATTAACATATCAATCCTCTCAATGCCTAAACAAGTGAGCACAACACAAAAACCTGTTACTACATTACCTGCCTGACCTGCGTGTAGCAGTGTTAGATGGCCTCACTGCTGTCAGTCAGTGTTCACCCTGTGTATGTCCGGACATCATGAGCATGGGCCCTATATGTGTGGGCTACTATGTTCACTCCATAATATCACGCACTGGTGTGTCATGTGTATGTATTGCTCTGTACATGCCAGATATGCTGCTCAATTAGCCTATCATGTGACAACTGTGATTTCCGGATACACTCCCTGGCGTTGACTAGTACTTCCCCAATGCATCTGTAGTGCAGCATACATGGGTTATAGGTCATCTCTCTGCTGAATGCGATATTAAGGGTATACCCGGTGTCTACCTTCCCTCCCAATGCCTGTTCCATGCTACAGACCTTATTATACTATCAGCTGTCCTGTGATTACATACATGACAAGTATACCTGGTGTGTAATGTGGTAGTCTATGTCCATGTACTGCATGGTCCCAAAGGGAGTTACTGCGGTATGAACACCCCACAATCACACATGTGCATATATGGCCACTCACACAAACACACACACATGACCACACTCATCCTACATGCATCAACCTCTCTCCAAATCACCAGAGTGACCCTACAGACAAGCTAACTAACCTCCAGGATGTACACACACACACACACACACACACACACACACACACACACACACACACACGCACACACACGCACACACACGCACACATACATACAGGTGAGGTTGCACAATGATAGTACACACAGTCATCCTATTACCCATCTGTCAACATGCAGAACATACGGTAATCAATAGCATATAGTGCAGCTATAGTCAGTCCATGCTAGCAACAGTATACATGTGTGTGATGCATGTGCGTTGTCACTAGGTGATGCCCCTTCTCCTGGATACCACTGCACCCATGTACACAGTATTGCTGTGCACCTGTTCTGCACCCTGCCATGTACTGTGTACCACACCTCACAGGTGTACAACCCATTGTTTAATGTGTAGTACTGTGTCAGTTATGTAAGCTTTAATGCTCACAGCCCCTATGTTTTTCAGCAACACATACCTGGGATGATATGTGGACAGATGTCATTTGTGAATGCCTGCTGTCTGATTTACAGCTCTCAACATCAGTGGACCATGTATGACCAATCCAATACTCTTACACTAACAACCATCAGAGCATACCATGGCTATGGAGGCTGTACCCACCCTTATTAATATGACGCACCCATCCGTGATCTGCAATGGGACCACATCACTGCATATCTTAACAGTACACGAGCCTGATATGTGACATATGTCCTGTACTTTCACATGCAGTGTCTACGGAATGTGTTAGGTGTGCGGATGCTGACCGCAATGCATACACTCCGTGTGGGCATATGTGTGCTATGATGGTTTGTCGCACCTCTTGTGTGTACTACAGCAGTCACTACTCCTGGCGGGGGTATACCAGCATGGGCCATCTGCATTTGTCAATGTATGTTCAGTCTGCCCTACACATGTCCCCCTAATCTGCATGAATGCAAGGTCTACTCATGTGCCCATCCCTTGGTGTTCACACACTGCCATCGCTATTGCTGTGGGGGTAGGGTTCCATCTGCCACACGTCCAGAATGTGACTATGTGCAGATACAGCCATTCTTAACATCCTTAGTATCCCTGCTGCAGTGCACTGGTGTGTCGTGCTGACACCCCCCTCCTTCAGCCTGTTTGCAGTTGCATGACAAGTAAGCCGTACACATGTGCATCACTTTGCAATGTCCCATACACTGAACACCACATATTACAGCCTAGTCCCTGCTGATAATGTGGACCACTGTAATGCCTTATGCCATAGCGTATCTCTGCAGCAGTTTCCATTGTCCTACAGGTATATACACTGGTGTTGCACTGTATATGGGTGTTGTTCCAAACATGTCCCTACTGTAGGCCATCTCTCCCACCATTATGTTACTCCCTGTGGACACATTCTGCAATGACAGATGTTAGTTATCATGCAGGTGTCTGACATACCCTTCCAATACCTCATCATGATCACCCCTGTGATGCCATGCATTTCACAGCAACAATACGTGCACATGTACAGCATGCATTCTGGATAGGTGTGTTAGATGTGTGTATGGAATATACCATCGCCATTACATGCCCAGTGTATTGGCAAGTATCTACATAAACCATACTCACCAGCTACAGGTTGCTGCCTTGGTGGTGTTCCGGAGGGACCTACATAATAGGGTGAGAGATGCAATGTCAGTGGCCACACCTGTGGCAGTGCTACAGGGTGGGTGCAGTATTACAATACATCAATGGTACATTTCCACAATACTACCACATATGGACATCTGTTTTTCACTACTATGCAGCAACACAATATATCTATGACATGTCAGATATGCATGATCTACCTGTACTGATGCGGATGTATATGTAACAGTGATCTACTGATGTTCCCTGTGGCCTTACCTGCACATTCCTTGGCCGGTGTGTGAGTCGCACCCACCTCCACAAAGGTGTCCGGCAGTTGGTGGCTGGCCGGCCGGGTAGGTGCACCGAGGCTGCCCAGGAGATCCTCTACATGTGTCAGGGGGATGGATGGCATGGACCCCCCCATGACAATGCGATCCCCCAGGACTGCAGCAGCACGCCAATGGGCATTGTGAGGCAGGTCAGAACAAAGGTGGCAGACCTGCTCATAACTGTGGTTGTGCTGTCCAACATCATTGACCCTGTGGACTAGGCCATTCCACAGGGTGGTCCACTCCTGCTGCTCATGGGCGGCCCAGCCAAACAAGATCGCATAGTGCTGTATCAGTTCATTCAGCAGGATTTCATTTTCAGCTGCTGTGTTGGCTGGCAGCCTTACATGGGTCATTGTGCCTGAAAGACATAAAGATGGACACAGGTGTGATGAAGCCATGCAGCAAGGTTACCACAGTTCTTAATACACATCACTGTCACCCCCCACCATATCAGTGACAACAAAGAGTAAACACAACTCAACAGGTATGGCCACAGCATACCTACCAGTGGGGTAGATATTGTACTGTACCACGCTTTGTGCAATGTGTTTGTAGCCATGTTCCCTGTGTGAACACTATCAATGATGGCCTGTTACAGACTATACACCTGCATGCCATTGTCAGGGCCACAATGGTTCCATATATGCCTGTGGTATGCTTGCTATGTGTTTGCTGCACATCTGGCATTCTGTGTTATTGCGGTTATCTATGCAAGCTGTTGGACATGTTCTGGGATTGTGTAGACTAATATTACCGACATATGGTCTATAACAGTGACACAATGACATGTATATGTATTAATGGCCAGCAGAACCACCTCTCCAAACTCATCTGCCCATGTTACCAGGCCACGTCACATGTGTGACCCACCCTGGGTCCTCCTGATGTACTGGTCCAGCATTACCTTCAGGTGGAACCAATCCAGAGGATGCTGTCCTCCAGGGGGCATACACAGACATGTTCCTGTCCTCTGAGGTCAGGTCCAGGGTCTGTTCCATAACGGCCTACACAGACACATGTGGGATGTGCTACATCACCTTGGGGCACCCAGTACACATTCATAGGGCCCACATGCTCCTCCTGCTCAGCTGCTCAGCCTACATGCCAGGCACTTTTAGGACATGGACTACTGCTGTGAGTAGCAATGGGTGGGAGGCTTGTTCCCATTGTGTCCATATTGGGGCCCATGGGGCATCCACATCACAGACCACACACACCATCCAGGGTATTTACCTACCACATGTGTCACATACCACCCCTGTAGGCTGTCCTCTATATCTACCAACCCTGACCACCTCCACAACTATAACTGCCATACTTCCCCATATTCCCATTCCATACTTCAAAGACAAGGGCAATGTGGTCCCAACAAGGGGTTCACATGTGACATACCCATCCATGGTGCACACACTGACAGCTGTAGATACCTGTGTCTATTGCTATGTGTGCTGTTTCCTCACACATAGCATGCAGCACTGTGGTAGTAATATCGGGGACATGTATTTACATACATATATGTTTGTGTGTGTGTTTGTATATACGTAGACATGTGCATATAGGTATATAGCTATATATGTGTAGATATATGTGATGTTGTATATATGTGCTCATATATATGTCCACATATGGGTATATGTATATTTGTGGACATACCTGTGTGTGTGTGTGTGTGTGTGTGTGTGTGTGTGTGTGTGTGTGTGTGTGTGTGTATATATATATATATATATATATATATATATATATATATATATATGTGTGTGTGTACACATATGCATACCTATATGTGGGGTACATTCAGACATCAGGTCCACAATCTCACAACACCTTCCTGCACAGCTGCACTCTTCCACCTTGCTACAACACAGACAGGTACAACATATGGACACAGCCTGACATTAGAGGAGTATATGTAGGGCCAGATTGCAGGTAACCCTATTACACACCTATGACATTCCTGTATGCTACAATACAGGTTAAATGAGTATCCTGCAAGAGGTGGGCTGTGGAACCCACGTGTCCATCATTATGGCATTACGTCCACCACCAGCTATTGGCCATGTAATATACATACTTCCCATTACACAACACACACTATGATGGCTTACAACTTATCAGTCAGTGCTGCTCTGCACAGGTGATGGGCATGGCCCACTACCCACAGGGACGGACTCTATTGTCCTTAGCAGTTGTTCAGCTGAATATCATTACAACAACACCTGAAGGTACATATAAATCATTCCACATCATCTATCCCATTATTATGGACCAAGTTCTACATTCAGTTACATACATATATACTTTAAATACCTGTTCTGGGAATGCAGACTCTTCTGGATGCTTTTTTTTCTGTGCTTTAAGCACACACACTCTCTCTCTCTCGTTCACTCTCAGTCTCTCTCCAGTAAATGGTATGAGCTGCTTTGCATAGATTGCAGCATGGTGTTTGTAGGTGAGGCACATGATCAGGTGATGGCCTCTATACCAGTTAGTGTCCTCCACTTGTTATCTGCATGCAGCATGCTGTGTATTACTTCCAATTACCACTGTCATGGCAACCAACTACTATAAATCCCTACATCATGTGGGCGTAGTCCCTTTACCTTTCCTGTATGATGGACATCCTTCTTGTGTGTGGGCAGCAGTGTTACAGACAGCAGGTATAAATACCTCTTACAGGAGAACCTGCACACTCAGGCCAGCTACATATTTGTAGGAGGTTCCATAACTACAGACAGAGTGTGAGTAGTGTTGTTGTATTTATTGTATAGCACCGGTGTTACAGGGTTTGTGTGTACATACTAGTTTCACTTGGAATGCAGTCTGTCTGCATAGCTCTCAACTGTGGGCCTATGCTTCAGATGGCCAGAGGTATGCCTATTAAGTTTTGTCTGTCCACCACACAGATCTTGTGTCAGTTATATCACTGGCAGTGTGTGTGTTGAGTGCTATCAGTACTTGGCTACATCCATTTCTGTTTCTAACTTCATATTTCTGACTAAGGGTATGCTGCAGATTATCCTGTAACATCGGCAACTTGCTTAGTGTATGACAACAGTTTTACACATATGGGCCTGTGTTCCAGCTGCTGTCCTCCACTCACATACCAGGCTTTGCACATATGACATGCTGTCAGGGGTTGTTATGTAGTGGGCTGTGAGTATGTCATGCTTCTATTCCTGCCATTGGTCCACTGCTGCTGTGTCCCCCACACATACTGTGGGGTTGGGTCTATATATGTGTGGGCTTCACCTACACAATACATGTGTGCCCTTATGCACTCCAGAGGCCAGTGTATGTAACAATGGTATATGGCCCTGTATTACTGAGTCTAGGCGAGGATGTACCATAACTAACCTAGGCTGTTACAACATGTGGGGGTATCAGGAGTAGGCTGCCTTAAGGTATCTGGATGTACATTACCATACAATTCACCTTGGGTAAATGCAGGCCTACTGCCTCCTGCCATACAGACTGTTCAGTTTGTCAATGTGACTGTGATGGTGACAGTTATGCCTTGTTATGTAACAGATTCCTAGATTATAGCTTAGTACTAGGCTAACTGCCCTTGTGGGCTGTTTTAAGCCTAGCCAATTATCCCATGGGAGAATCAAGCCTTGCACCTTGTTTCTGTAAGGTAAATACCTTAACCATCATGCCAACCTCCCACATCCCATTGTGTAAACCGAGGTCTTTACCCCCTAGGGATTGTGTACAGAGTGTAGATAGAGGCTGCTGGACTATTCATCTACATTACTTAATGTTGATTGATTGGTATCCTGTGACCCAGTCTGTCTTTACTATTGTACTACTGGAAGGCCTCAGTCTGGACAGCAACATATGTAAACCTTTCCAGACCACTGTATTAATATAACTGTTTCACAGTTGCATTACTCTATTTATATGTATGTCAGTGTCTAAACAGCTATATGACATGACATATACAACTATAATAGTACACAAATAAAGCTTCCCCATGTATGCAAACCTGTGTGTGGTGTTATATCCTTTGACCTCACTGTGGGTATATGTTGCAGGCAACAATTGTCATTTGTATGGGGGGGCTCATACAGTGTCCAGTTGGTAAAGTGGTAACTGTAGGCATAGTGGCTGTTCCATATTGTGTGCACCTTCTACATATGTATCTTCCTATACATATCTCTGTGTGTGTATGTATGTGTAGTTTTATATATATATATATATATATATATATATATATATATATATATATATATATATATCTAGATATACATCTGTGTATATGTATCCTAGGGATGTTGATTGCTTCCACATTGTACATTCCCTATGGTAGCCAGACTGTACTCCATGCTATGTTACTGATTTTATTTTATTTATTTATTTTACATTTGTTAACCTGGATACTCCAACTGGAACAGGTCCATTTTCAGTGAAGGCCCGGGGAGAAAAGCCCCACAGTTACATATTATAAGTGTATAAGACAAAAATTGATAATAGCTGCCTATTACAAGTATATAAGACAGTGCAAGGAAAATAAAAAAAATATTTTACAAGGTTAGACATAGTATGAAAATTAAATTCAACACTTCCCAGAAAAAAAAAACTTTGGGTAAATAACAGGGAATAGAGACGAGTGCCAGTAGATAAGAGGTAGACAGTTATGCTATACATGGGCAGATCCAGGTTCTTCTAAGATGTGCTTTGAGTAGTGTTTTGAAGTGAGTGTTAGTAGTAGTTATGACTATGCTGGAGGGGACAGTATTCCAGTATTTGGCTATTTTGTAGGAGTATAGAGCTTTGCTGGCAGTATTGATACCAGCCTGCCATCATACAAGTGGGATGGAGTACTGTTAACATCTTGTGCTAATGTTGTGTCAGGTCTTGGTTATGAGATCTGCAACTTTTGGTAGTGTATTGCAGGGTAGATGTGTTTGGCTGTGGGGGGATACCTATACGTACAAGACATATGTTATTTAGGCCCCCTCAACCACATTAACGGTGCATGTGGACATATATGTTTTTGTTATGTTCTCTTTTATATCTATAGATATATGTCTGTATATATATATATATATATATATATATATATATATATATATATATATATATATTTATGCTTACATGTACTTATGCTTTTATATATATATATATATATATATATATATATATATATATATATATATATATATACATAGAGATGTAGACACATACACACACACACACACATATATATATATATATATATATATATATATATATATATATATAGATGTATACATTATCATTTCATCGAATTTCAAATCATCGAGACCAAATCGTCGAAAACTCATTTCATCGAATCTCAAATCATTGAAAACTATAAAGCAACTAAAAATAACATCCCAGACACTGTTTACTATGTTTATGCAGGGGGTCAAGCCCCCCTGCACCTCCATGTGGGGGGCTCCGCCCCCCCAAACCCCCCGTAATTAAATATACCAACTCCAAAATCGCACTACAGTAGGGTTAGGAAATTACCTTTTTCTCCCACTGTAGTGCGACCTTAAATGTAGTAAAAACTTTGTGTAATGTTATTTGTAGTTGCTTCATAGTTTTCAATGATTTGAGATTCGATGATATGAGTTTTCGATGAAATGAGTTTTCGACGGTTTGGTCGCGATGATTTGAAATTCGATGAAATGATAATTCGATGATATGAAGTGGAACCATATATATATATATATATATATATATATATATATATATATATATATATATATATATATATATATATATATATATATATATATATATATATATAGATAGATAGATATACACACACTCATACATCTACATGTTTAAATACATTTCCTGTACTGTTGAATGATTGTGCTGGATGATACGTTTGTGAAAATAGCAGGGTTATGTATATCTGACATGGCTTAGGGATAAATGACTTTGGCTATGTTGTGTAGGGTCCTGGGTTCGAGCCTTGCAGAGGCTGTTTATTTTGTTGCTGGGGCAGAACAAGAGCTATTGGATACAGAGTGATTAAAGCACTTTTAAGCAGTTGTAAGCAGGTTTGCTTGAAGGTAAGCACTGCTAACTTCCGGTTACAATTTCTTATACTCAGCTTTTAAATTGCTTAACCTGTGTAGGCATTGCTTACCCCCACACAAATAAGCTTAAACCCACTTAATGCTGCATAAAAGTACTTACTCCCGCTTAACCCCGCACTAATTTCTTTAAAAGAAAAGAAAAAAAGGTTGAAAGGAAAATGGTGAAAAAGGGGCACAAAGAGGGAAAGACAGTATGGAAAACAGCTAGGAATGTGCAGGAAGGTGTAAGGAAGGTCCATAGCTGCCCATTTCTTCTACAGCAACAGCTGTGCATATACACTCACTCTGGAGGTAGATTTGGACATTTAAATCCCTGATAGAGGGGTGAGGACAACATTAATATGTTATGATGCCAATTAGACCAGATTACATGTATCCAGTGGACATGTGTGTGAAATGGTCAGCTATGTATGGGGCGACATTTTTGTTTGGGAACAGATTGCCCTTTTTTATTTATTTCAGGTGAGAGTGGGATGTTGGGGAGGAATAGTAGGTATATTTGGGGAGGTAGGTTGGGTAGGTTAACAGACAAGACAAACAAGATGCATACAGGGGCGGTATATGACACATGTGAGGGGTAAACACCTTGATGGGGAGGGGGTGTTGGGGAATCGGAAGATCATGAGCCCCCTAGTGGAAACAGTGGGACTGAAATCCCTACTAATAGGCAGTCACCACTGCACCTTCATAGCCCCAAAGGTGGTTGTGGTGGAGGCTGAGTCAGAGAGAAAGGCCAACCCTCTAGTTGCGACACGTGGCCCTCGAGCTGGCTTAGCAGATCTCCGACCTCCCTGCAGAGCTAGCTACACACCACAACCTGGACCTGGTAACTGGTGACAGGTTCCTGTCCACTCCTGCTCCGGGGGGGCACCCCATCCCCTGAGGTGGTTCCACCTGAAGGTGGTGCAGGTCCAGTGAACGAGGACATCCCAGGTTGGGCCCCAGTTGCCTGGTGCCATGGCCAGCTGAGGTGGGACAGGTGAGTCCACTGGGACACGCATTCCCATACGTGCTATGGTTTTTATGGTTTATCAACATATGTGGGTTAGTAATAGTCAACACATTCCAGGTTTAAACAAAAAAATAAAAAATAAAATGGACCACCAAGGTCAATTGCTCCACTTTATTCAGACACACAAAAAACAAACAAACTAAGCGCTTTCGCCAGATGTCAAGTCCAGCTTCATCAGAGTCATTTGGTTAAACATCAAGCAAGTTTTTAAATAAATACTTAGTCATCTTAAGAACCAATCACAGGTAATGTGTTGGTGACCTCATACAATTGTCATTTCACATTTAAGGAAACAGTTCATAAAGCCTGTCCATACAATTGTTACAAATTCTATACAATAATTAAAACATTGTCAACTCACACTATCAATTATTATATGGGTGAAAATGCAACAAAACATTATAATAAACATTAAAAAAACTTTAAAACCATTATATAAATATAAATATATAAACTTATGTTGTTAACAAAGTAATATGTGTGTATAAAGCACAAACTGTGCTAGATCATGTTAGCCCTAAGTTTTAAAATGGGCATCAGGGTAATGCTATCATTTAACCCTGGTGAAGTCAAAGCATTTAGCCTAAGCTGCCATTGTACTTACATAGTTTCTACATCAAGATTAATGTTTCCCCCTCTTTCACTAATACATACTCCATCTACAACAAAGAATAACAACTTTTTGAAATTCATACAATGTTGACTGTGTACATAAAGTGCATTGTGCTCATCTCTACCTTTGATACTTCTCAAATGTTCCGAACTTCTATCACGCAGCCTTGCGCATAGTCTTTCCAACATAGAAAGTTTCACAGGCTGTGCAAGTTGCCACATAGACCAGTTTAGCACTATTACAATTACATTTACCAGGGCATGAAATAGAAAATTTGTAGTCTTTTATACATAAATAAGGACTGTCGTTGATAAATCAACAATATCTACACATACCACACTTAGTCATAGATAAGATATTGTATTTCTTCTTGGTAGGGTTGCTTTTGAGTATATTTTTCATATTCCTACCCCTTCCATACACTATTTGTGGTTCTATACCCAAAATGTCTTTAGTAATTTTGTTTAAACAAAATCTCCATGCAATTTTTAAACTAGAAACAAGTTATGGAACTACTGGGTTATATTTTACCACAAATACCACACCAGACTTATTGTTGTCATTCACTTTGTGGATCACTGATAAATCACTTCTTAATATTGGGGTATATACTTTTTCCCTTTTTCACATAACTTCTTTTTTAACACTTAATAATAACTTAAGTAGATATCCCCTCTCTAAGAACATACCAACCAATTTAAAAATTTCTTGCTTAAACACCATATTGTCACTAACCAATCTTGATGTTCTTACCATCTGCCCCTTAATTATTCCTTTTCTTTGATGGTAAGGATGACAACTATCAAAGAGTAGTAGCGAATCTGAATAAGTATCCATTCTATAAATATTACTACATAACCCTTGTGGTGTTATTTTCAGGGTAATATCCAAAAAATGTATCTCTTCTTTATGCCCTGAATAAGTAAACTTAAAAAAAATCAGTCGTACCATTCAGGTATTCAATAAATTCACCAATATTAGTACCGTCACCACTCCACAAAATGAGTATATCATCCAAAAATCTATTGTAAAGCAGAATGTTTTGCTTGTATTTGGATGGAAAAATATAAGAATTCTCCCAAGCAAGTAAAACTAAGTTAGAGATTACCGGCGCACACCTTGCACCCATTGCCACACCAGTTTTTGCTGATATATTTCCCCTTCAAATCTCAGAACGTTGTTTTTTAGTACCAGTCCCATAAGTTCAACTAACAGGTTTAATTTAGATTTGTCAACCCCTTTACTGGCAAGTAGACTCTCATGGAACATATTCAAACCTTCATCTTGGGGAATCACTGTAAAGAAATTAACAACATCCACTGTTAAAAATACATAATTGGTTTCATTTTTAACCATTTGTAATCTTTGCAAGCAATGCCAGGAATCTTTTAAAATGTGTACAGCTTCCTCAACTGCTACTTTAGACCATGTGTCCACATAGGATGCTAAAGGTTCTGTTTTGGAACCACCTGCAGCAACAATTGGCCTAAAGGGTGGGTTGTAAATATCCTTGTGGACTTTAGGTATACCAAAGATGACAGGAAGGGTTGGATGTTTAACTGTTAAATAGTTAAAGTCAATCTCTTCTATCATCCCTTGGAATAGTGTATCTTGTAAGTAGAAATCAATCTTCTGGTAGGCCCTGTTCATCTCATTTCTAGATGCCCTATTGTAAGTCACTTCCTCATTCAATTTATTGTTCATCTTGAAACTGTAGTCCATACTGGTAACCAAAACCAAATTAGATCTGAACCAGACCAAGAACAAAATGATGTATCCAAAGGCTCAACAGGAGCAAAAAATTCAAAATGCCTTAAATAAAACTCTGTTTTAATGAAATGATAAAAAATTCCACATCAAGCGCTTTCGCCTGGAGGCATACCAGGCTTTTCCAAGATGAACCATGATTAAAAATTCAAGGCTTAAGTACTTTCTAGCCCAAATCATGTGACTAGAATAGCAACTAATAAAATATGCAAATCAGATGTTAAAGTGCCAACAGCAATTCATTCATTCAATGAAATTATACAATATCTAATAACCCACAAAAGTGTACTAAAATAATGTAAAAACATGTGTTTAAATTACAACTCGTAATAAAGCATGTATGACTGTTTTATAAAGCTACAAACAAGCTTAAAAAAACTTAAAAACAGTCTTAAAAAATTATTTTTATGTCTAAAAAATCTATTAAGAACTATTGGTTTCTAAGACCTCTGTTAATCATATGAAAAGTTAACCAAAGTTTGAAACATCCACTCATAACAAAATGTTGTCCAAAATAACTGGCAATGAACAACCCATCTAAAAAAATTTTTATAATGAACAAAATCATAACTTAGCCCTCCTCAGTTTCAAAACACTGATAATACTAATACTGTCGTTTAAACCAGGAGGCTTAGTTGCATTCAACTTGAGCTGCCACAACAGTTCCTTGTATTCAAGCCGGGTTTCCCAATCACCCCCTCTACTGTCATGTAGGACTTGCTCTAGGATAAAAATTTAAGTTGCATATTAGGGCATGTGCTAAGATGCTTAAAAAAAGCATTGTTTTCCTTTTTCTTGGAAACATCATAAAGATGCTCATATATCCTTCTCCTAAGGGTTCTCTCAGTTTTACCTACGTAAAAACTGGAGCATTGAGTACAAAAACCTAAATAGACAATTCCTTTCGTACCACAGTTATAATGGTGTTCAGCCCTGAATTTGAACCTCCTAGAGGGAATGAAAAATAAACTACCGTTATGCACATAAGGGCATTGCTTACAAGAACCGCACTTATACAATCCAAGTTTTGAATAAACCCTTTTATTGTCCACACCAGGTCTGATCTCAAAGAGACCCTTGAGGTTCGTGTCCCTTTTCCTAATAAAATGGGGATGCTCCTTAACAATCTGTTTGAAATCATCATGTTGTACCAAAATTGGCCAATATTTTTTAATTGGTTGTTCAATTTTTAAGGAATCACCAGAAAAGGTATACACAAAACTGTTTTGGTATTCAATCTGTTCCGATGGTTTTGAAAGAATGCCACCAGATGCCCCCTTACCTAATAGAGGGAAGTAAATAGCCCCCCTACCAGCAGTAACCTCCTCAGCCAAATTACTTACTTACTAAGTATGCTGGGTAACCCCTTTCATCAAAAAGTTGCTTTAGCAAGTTAACCTCTTCAAGAAAAAGCTCCATTGTGCTACACATCCTTGAAGCACGTATAAGTTGACCCTTCACAATACCCTTCTTCTGGTGGAAGGGGAGGCCACTGTTGAAATGTAGGTAGGAATTAGAAAAGGAGTTTTTTTCTATATATCTTAGATTGGAAAGTACCATTACTGACATCTTTAAGAATGGCAACATCAAGATAATGCAAATAATCATTATTTACGTTGTAAGTAAAAGTTAGAAAGGGAGTGGTAGAATTGATGTAAACCATAAAGTCTAAGAATTGATCTAAAGGGCCATCCCATAACAAACAAATATCATCCAGGTATCATTTATAGTGGGTGATATGTAGAACCCAATGCGTGGAAAAAACAAATTTGTTTTCACAGTGGTGTAACACTATGTTTGCATAACTAGAAGCACAAGCCGTGCCCATTGCTACACCCTTTTTCTGTTTGTAAGTGTCACCCTTAAAATAGATGAAATTGTTTTCTAGGACAGTCTCCATAAATTCAAGCAGTAAACCAATCGTGTTAGACCCTAACCCAGATTCAGCAGCAAGAATATTGTTGAACCATTCCAGCCCTACAGCATGAGGGATACTGGGGAATAATTCAACTATGTCAATAGTGGCCATTAAAAGCTCTGGTTTATAGAGATTTTGCTGGATGCCTGAGAGAAAGTCCCATGAATCTTTGCAAACATGAGGTAAAGTGAAAGCAAATTTGTTGATGGTAAAATCAATGAATTTTCCTAAGGGCTCTGTTATTCCCCCAGCTCCTGAGACAATAGGTCTAAAGGTCAAAGGGTCTAAGCCCTTGTGTGTCTTGGGAATTCCAAAAATTGCAGGTATCCTTGGGTTTCTAACATAAAGATAATTATATAGTTTTTCATTTATCACACCCTGTAATAAATGATCCATGAGTAAATAAGAAATTTTAGAATGTGCTAAATTCAATTCATTCCTAGAAACCAGTTCATAACGCTCAGTATCCTGCAACATATTGTGAATGTGGGTGTCGTATATCATGTTATACATTAAAACTACACCTCCACCCTTATCTGGCTTCATCACCTGAATGTCTTCATCACCAAGCCTCTTGATTAACTGACCAAGTTCTGGTCTAAAATTAACCGATGGTATGTGAGACTTGTTCAAACAAAAGTCTCTTAAATCTGCCTCCACCAAACCTTCAAATAATTTTAACAGTGGATTTAAGGGTGGGTTAAATGTGCTAGCCCTGGAAAGCCCTTCATTAGTCTGAGATTGACCTTTAAAATAAAAAGCAAGATTCAAGCGTCTAACAAAAAGCTTCAAATCAACTAAAATATTACATATGTCAATTCTACATGAAGGTACAAAGTGAAGCCCTTTTGTAAAAAGCTCAAAAAAATAATCAGAGATGTTGATATCAGTATAATTGTATATAACAAAATTATTCTTTTTAGTTAAAACACAATTGTCATGAGATCTTCTGAAAGCTTCATCAACAGAAATCCTATCAAATACATTGCCTAAACTTATTATCTGCGTGCTCTGTTCCACATCTGCGGTTGATGCATTACATTCCTCCCCCCTGGTCTGCCCGGGGGATAGTGAAAATCCGATAGGCCACTCTGACTATTTTTCTGAGCAAGTCTCTCACTTCTTCTTGGTATCTCTAGTTCAGCACTTGGGACACTGTCATTAAAAACCATGTCACTATATTGGTTATGAAACTGTTTGGTGTCCTGCCTATTTCTACCCAACAAAGGGTAGGCCTTACCCTCCCTGTATTCTATGAGGTCACGCTCCAGTTTCCTGATTTTACGGTTCACAATTTTTAAACAATATTGATCTACTTCATTAAAAACACGATCATATTCTCTTTTAACACCTAAAAAATTCTTACTCTTCACCACAGAATCATTAAGTGATGTTACTTCTTTAAGTAATAAACCTGCTTTTTCCTCATAGTCCCTTATCATACATTCTAGCATTTTAAGCCCTGCTTTGTCAAAGATTTTAACCAAGCTGTTATAAAGAGATGAACCAGCCACAGCATTGTTTGGAAATTTATAGCAGCGTAACCCCTTCGGGACACGCTGCACACGCAAACATTCTTTCAAATAATCTATTTCTAATTGCGTGCTCTTAAATGCATACAACTTGTCATTGAAAGTTTTAAAGTCATGTTCAGCACAACTACTCATGCTGTTGTTAACAGTAACAGTACCTTGTTTGAATTGAAATTGTTTTTCAGTCCATGAAGTAAAACTGAAATCTTTTTTTACAGAATTACTCTTAGCATTGCTGGCGCTGACCGGGTGCAATTGCTGCTCCTGTGGATCGGTGTAGCCCAATAAAATCCCGCCAGGAACTTCCGCTGTTGGGGAAACTCTGTTGTTAAGCCCCATAGTTGCTGTAGCAAATAAACCTAGTCCATTTTGTTGGTTACCAGGCAATGAAGTCCCAGAACTTGTGGATTCAGAGTTTAGGGACTTAGTCAATTGAGTTAAAAGAAACAAAATCTGTTTAAATTCACGACGCGTAGCTGGTGCATCATCAGTTTTGTCCCTTAACAATAATGGTGTGTCAGAGAGACTAGATTGTTCAGTTCCTTCAGCCATGGATCAGTAAAACCAGGAAACCAAAACCAAATTAGATCTGAACCAGACCAAGAACAAAATGATGTATCCAAAGGCTTGACAGGAACAAAAAATTCAAAATGACTTAAATAAAACTCTGTTTTAATGAAATGATAAAAAATTCCACATCAAGCGCTTTCTCCTGGAGGCATACCAGGCTTTTTCAAGATGAACCATGATTAAAAATTCAAGGCTTAAGTACTTTCTAGCCCAAATCATGTGACTAGAATAGCAACTAATAAAATATGCAAATCAGATGTTAAAGTGCCAACAGCAATTCATTCATTCAATGAAATTATACAAAGTCTAATAACCCACAAAATTGTACAAAATAATGCAAAAACATGTGTTTAAATTACAACTCGTAATAAAGCATGTATGACTGTTTTATAAAGCTACAAACAAGCTTAAAAAACTTAAAAACAGTCTTAAAAATTATTTTTATGTCTAAAAAATCTATTAAGAACTATTGGTTTCTAAGATCTCTGTTAATCATATGAAAAGTTAACCAAAGTTTGAAACATCCCCTCATAACAAAATGTTGTCCAAAATAACTGGCAATGAACAACCCATCTATAAAATTTTTTATAATGAACAAAATCATAACTTGGCCCTCCTCAGTTTCAAAACACTGATAATACTAATATTGTCATTTAAACCAGGAGGCTTAGTTGCGTTCAACTTGAGCTGCCACAACAGTTTCTTGTATTCAAGCTGGGTTTCCCAATCACCTCCTCTACTGTCATGTAGGACTTGCTCTAGGATTAAAAATTAAGTTGCATATTAGGGCATGTGCTATGATGCTTAAAAAAAGCATTGTTTTCATTCCCTCTATGAGGTTTAAATTCAGGGCTGAACACCATTACAACTGTGGTACGAAAGGAGTTGTCTATTTAGGTTTTTGTACTCAATGCTCCAGTTTTTATGTAGGTAAAACTGAGAGAACCCTTAGGAGAAGGATATATGAGCATCTTTATGATGTTTCCAAGAAAAAGGAAAACAATGCTTTTTTAAAGCATCTTAGCACATGCCCTAATATGCAACTTAAATTTTTAATCCTAGAGCAAGTCCTACATGACAGTAGAGGGGGTGACTGGGAAACCCGGCTTGAATACAAGGAACTGTTGTGGCAGCTCAAGTTGAATGCAACTAAGCCTCCTGGTTTAAATGACAGTATTAGTATTATGAGTGTTTTGAAACTGAGGAGGGCCAAGTTATGATTTTGTTCATTATAAAAAAATTTTTAGATGGGTTGTTCATTGCCAGTTATTTTGGACAACATTTTGTTATGAGTGGATGCTTCAAACTTTGGTTAACTTTTCATATGATTAACAGAGGTCTTAGAAACCAATAGTTCTTAATAGATTTTTTAGACATAAAAAGAAATTTTTAAGACTGTTTTTAAGTTTTTTAAGCTTGTTTGTAGCTTTATAAAACAGTCATACATGCTTTATTACAAGTTGTAATTTAAACACATGTTTTTACATTATTTAGTACAATTTTGTGGGTTATTAGACATTGTATAATTTCATTGAATGAATGAATTGCTGTTGGCACTTTAACATCTGATTTGCATATTTTATTAGTTGCTGTTCTAGTCACATGATTTGGGCTAGAAAGTACTTAAGCCTTGAATTTTTAATCATGGTTCATCTTGAAAAAGCCTGGTATGCCTCCAGGCGAAAGCGCTTGATGTGGAATTTTTTATCATTTAATTAAAACAGAGTTTTATTTAAGTCATTTTGAATTTTTTGTTCCTGTTGAGCCTTTGGATACATCATTTTGTTCTTAGTCCATACTGGTCATAACCACCATCCCACCACCCTTGTCAGGTTTCATAAACCTGTATATTTTGTTGTTATCCATTTCCCTTAAAACCACCCTTTAATCATGTGCAAGATTGTCAATGTGTTGTCTACTATGGTTCAAAATTCTTCTAAAGTCACTCTCAACAACTCTTTCAAGGGACAGTACCTCAGGGTGTGGTTGAGGGATAAAAGTACTTCTTCACTTCAATGTCATTATATTGTTAGCCACCTGGTTATTATGGCCCATTGAAGAGAAGTACATTTTTAAATTTAACTGTCTCATATACAATTTAAGATTAATGAGCACATTAGCAATATCTAGTCAAAAATTCGGTACAAAGGTTGTACCTTTACTGAGTAAATCAAAATGTGCATCACAAATATTAATTTCTGTATAATTGTAAACAGTAAAACCTTGCTTTTTCACCACTTTGCAAATCATTTGTTCATCCATTATATTAATGATTTTAAACCCCATATCCCCAGATGAAGCAGAGCTTGCTTCCATTGTTTGAACACTTTCCTCAAACATATCCAATTGACTTACAACATCATGGTCAAACACAGCATCACTGTTAGTAGTAGTAAATCCAAGAACAACTTCAGGGCACAGCACATAAGACACATTTAATGATAACCCCTCCTGTTCCCCCTCCCACCTCTTCCATTCCTGTTGTGGTAAAAGTTATGTTGCATGTACCCACCTCCACTGTTCCCTTGGTTCAGAAGTCTTTCCAACCTCCTCAATTCCATCGGTCAGTCCAAAAAACAGTCATGACTATCAAGCACATCACCATAATTAGCATCAATTACATTGTCACTTGGACCAACATTAACGTCAGTGTTATTATCCATATGTAAAACAAACTGTTTTTGTTTAGACCCCATTGAGTAAGCACAATTTTCCTTATAATCATTGGTATCTCTCAGTAACTTCTTTTGTTTTACACTGACATTCTTTTTAACAAATGTCTCCACATTATTAAGCACTTTACTGTAATTATCCTTCTGTTGAGGAAAAAAAGTAAATCCTTTGTAATACTATTATGGAGTACAGAAATGTCTTCTTGCAATTTAGTCAATTTAATTTCATTGTTACAAATAATGATGTTCATCATTTCCATACCTGTTTTATCAAACAATGCAACCAGTATGCGGTATGCTGTTGTGCCTAATTCCACGCCCATCGGTTTCTTCCATATTCTCAACCCTTTCAGCACTTGCTTCAGTGTCAATGATTTAGTGAGAAACGTGTTGTCAAGTTGTAAGGCTCGGAATTTGACACCCAATCTCACAAAGTTGGCCATTTGTTGTTTTAACGTCGGCATTTCCTTATTCACCTCTTACAGGCCCGTGAATTCCATATCTGGTATACAGAACCAGTTGGTAAAGTCACGTTGCTCTACATCCCTTTCAGGGGTTGGATTAACCCTTGCTCTCACTCTACCATTCATTTGTTGTACGGAACTCGTGGCATTGTTCAAATTAGCTGCAGCACTCACACCTCCATCAGCAATTGGTGAGTGAAGTGTAAAAAGTTCAGCTTGTGAGCTGGCAAGCATACTTGTACCGACACCACCTGTAACCACATCATCACCCATATACAACGATTTCAGTTTCTCCACAGCACAAGCTAGTTCCTTAATGGCCACTTCCATGTTAGTGACCTTAATAACGAGTAAAGCAAGTGGGTAGCAATAGATCACAGGGCCAAAATAGAATCAAATAAAACACAGCCAGTCCACAGGGACCAAGCACAACTAAACACAAAATAAAAAATAAAACGGACCACCAAGGCCAATTGCTCCACTTTATTCAGACACACAAAACCAAACAAACAAAGCGCTTTTGCCAGATGCCAAGTCCAGCTTCATTAGAGTCATTTGGTTAAACATCAAGTAAGTTTTTAAATAAACACTTAGTCATCTTAAGAACCAATCACAGGAATTGTGTTGGTGACCTCATACAATTGTCATTTCACATTTAAGGAAACAGTTGATAAAGCCTGTACATACAATTGTTACAAATTCTATACAATAGTTAAAGCCTTGTCAACTCACACTATCAATTACTATATGGGTGAAAATGCAACAAAACATTATAATAAACATTAAAAAATGTAAAAAAACATTATATAAATATAAATATATAAACTTATGTTGTCAACAAAGTAATGTGTGTATAAAGCACAAACTGTGCTAGATCATGTTAGCCCTAAGTTTTAAAATGGACATCAGGGTAATGCTATCATTTAACCCTGGTGAAGTCAAAGCATTTAGCCTAAGCTGCCATTGTACTTACATAGTTTCTACATCAAGATTAATGTCTCCCCCTCTTTCACTAATACATACTCCATCTACAACAAAGAATAACAACTTTTTGAAATTCATACAATGTTGACTGTGTACATAAAGTGCATTGTGCTCATCTCTACCTTTGATACTTCTCAAATGTTCCAAAATTGTATCACGCAGCCTGCGTACAGTCATTCCAACATAGAAAGCTTTGCAGGCTGTGCAAGTTGCCACATAGACCAGTTTAGTACTATTACAATTACATTTACCAGGGCATGAAATAGAAAATTTGTAGTCTTTTATACATAAATAAGGACAGTTGTTGATAAATCAACAATAGCTGCACATACCACACTTGATCGATGAGGTATTGTATTTCTTCTTGGGAGGGTTACTTTTGAGTATATTTTTCATATTCCTACCCCTTCCATCTAATAGAGAACATTTGTGAAGGCCAACCCACTCAGATTCTTAACCTTGAATTAACTTCTGTTCCAGCTTTCTCCATTTCCACTTTACTGAAAAAAAAAGTCTAAGCTTGTTTTCCCCCTTTCCTGTAACAAGTCTAGTCCAGATACAGATTTGGTGTATCCAGGATTGTTTGTAAGCTCCTGAGCCCCCCCCCCCCCCCGGGCTTAACTAGGTTTAAACTATTCCTGGTGCCATAAAGTCAGACTGTCTAATATATGTGACCACAGGGGACTGGGTATGCATAGGCATACTGGCTATGTACGCTGATAATGAGGGCAGACGAGGGATGTCAACCTCTGTCAGATTCCATCCCTGCAACCTCCAGCTGTGCCTCACTTTGACCACCGTTATCATCAGAGTCTGAAGAGACACTGACATCTGGTTGGGAAGGGGACACGGACCAACCTCCATGGTTACCTGTGATAAAAAGGGAAAAGCATTACATTAATGCTTGCACTACTATGCTCTGCAGTACTACATTGCAATATAAGGTAAACTGTATATACTGCTCTCACTATTATAGACATGTATAACCCCTGATCTCATATAGAATATCACAAGCAAAACATGAATGATGTACACTGTTGACATTCTGCAAAACTCAAAAGTGTACAGTTCTGGCAATCTGTAATGTCCTGATAATACTATCAAATCAATCACTGTAGTCACACCTACAAGGCATATGTATGTGTCTAAACTGTGCAGTCAGAAAATATCTCAACAGTTGACAGTCATGCAGGCAGTACATCAATCCAGCCAGCAGGCCTGTGATGGCACTTGAGCGAATATATTGAACTAAATCTACATCTCTGACAAAACAGTTTTGTGTTTACCAGCAGCAGGAGCATGGCTTCTTCCTATCCCTGATGTTGCTGGGAAAATATGAAGGAGAGGTAATGTAATCAATACAGCATGTTACAGTATAACAGGGCTAATATGTCCAAATATCTCACATTTATATTAGCTGCTATGTTAACAGTATGTGGGTCACAAACTGTGCATGAGCTTAAAATTGAAGCTACCCCCAAACACCCGATACCCACGTAAAACTATATGCACCTTGACATGCAGAATGCTACAGTATTTCAGTGTGGATCCAACTAAGCATACCTGGATGCTCCTCTTGAATGGAAATGGTTGGACCTACGTCTACGACATATTGGGTGATGGATGCCTGGGAGCTGTCTTGTTTTGCAAGGTTCACCAGGAATTCTTCAGTGGCTGACAGAGATTGTTCTGCTGCAGGCTCACCATCAGTGACCTGACAATCCCTGGCCACATCTGCTGCACATCTGTGTGCCATGTTGATCATGTCAGTGGCATGGTGTTGTACCTGCTCATATGTGAGATTCTGGTGAGCCACAACATTAATGTGCATCAGTTCATCCAAAAAGACTGCATGCTTTTGCCTATTTCCCCTCCCTCTGGACAGCAGGACTTGGTGGTGTTGTCTCAAGGCCTTAATAATGATGTTGTTTTCTGCCTCAGTGAAAGGTGCACGGTGTCTGGCATGCATATCTCCTGAAATACAAATAAACGAGAGCACATGTCAGGATCACATATGTGGGAGTACAGTATGTAGAGATACAGCAATAAAGGAAGCCTTTTAGTATTCCCTGCTTGATTGCACATCTGATAATCAACAGTGTGCTAAACATACAAAGGTTGGGGAAGCAACTAGGATAGTAGCAATAGTGACCCACTGTTGTCTGTTACATGACAAATGCTCACCTATGATCACACAACAAACACAGGAGTACATTATAGTGTGGCCCATACAGAGAAACCCCCACCCATAACATATATGTATAAACAATAGTGCCAACCAAAAAGCAGGGTACTACTACAACTGCAAACAAAGGAAATATCCAGGAGACCTGTATACCTAGTTAATACAGAGCATTATACCCTTTGTGTACTCGACATCCTCTGTAAGTGTAACACAGCTTGAGATGAATGGCATATCATCAGTACATTTCTAAGGAAGGCTTACTGTTGTAATCCCCCATTCCCCCTAAATATATTCAAAGATATGCATTATGTTGGAAACAAAATGGTTACTTACCTGATGGAGTACAAAACTCCTCTGTTGAAAGATACAGCTATAGGAGTAACGTGTGAACAAGTTAACCATACAAACTAATTCTCATACACAATGGATCTCCTAGACAGCTGTTTGCTTTTTTAAGATGGTTCTCATTAGCAGGTGATTGCCTCTGAACCAATCTGTGGTTCAGGAATCCTACATGCAGCATACACAGCCAATTTGTATAATCAGCCAAATCCCATGTAACTACTCAACAGTATATAAGGCCTCAATGTAGATTCTATCCCCTTTCTAATATTTTAGGTTGGAAATTACTGGGGTACGGATTATGTCAGCACAGACAGAATATTTATAGCATCTACTTGTTACATACAGATATGTGTGCTACAGGCTGAAGCTGCTCCTGCTGCTAGGCAATTGGCATAGTTAGAGAGGCTGTACAATGTTCAGGTCAACAACACAATGAGTAACTGCATGACCTGTGGCAGCCTTAGTGTACAAGCTAAAAAATAAATAGATAAAGAGGAATGGACAGCAAAACATATGTCAAAGTATAACAAACTTCAGTTTTTTAAAACAAATACTCAGATGAGCGCTTTTCTTCTGTTGATACAAAACTTCATCAGATAATATTTGTCTTTTAAGGAAAATGCTTGAACATTTCAGCCAACTGTTCTTACTGGGTATTCCTTTAAGGAAGTTAATGAGTTAGAGTCATGTGATTTGAAAGTGTATTTAATTGGACTTAGAACTTAATTTAATTATCTGATGAAGTTTTGTATTAACAGAACAAAAGTGCTCATCTGAGTATTTGTTTTAATAAATTAAAATTTGTTATACATGGACATGTGTTTCATTGGCCATTCCTGTTTATCTATTTATTTTTTAGTTTGTTTGTTTGTTTTTTTTTTTTTCATGGTTTCTAGTAGCCTTGGTGTACAGCCAGATCCTGATTGAGGGAAGCCATCCTACTGGAAAGTAAGGTATGTGTTTAAGGCAAGTATGTTAGCCAAAGGGTGTGATGAGGGTGGACAGGATTAGGAATAAGTATATTAGAGGGTCAGCCCAGATTGGAAGGTTTGGAGACAAAGCCAGAGAGGCAAGATTACATTGGTTTGGACATGTGCTGAAGAGGAATGCTGAGTATATTGGGAAAAAGATGCTAAGGATGAAGCTACCAGGTAACAGGAAAAGAGGAAGGCCTAAGATAAGGTTTATGGATGTAGTGAGAGAGGACATGCAGGTGGTTGGTGTGACAGAGCAAGATGCAGAGGACAGGAAGAAATGGAAACAGATGATCCACTGTGGCGACCCCTAATGGGAACAGCCGAAAGAAGATGATGATGTTAGCCAAAGGTATCATTAACAGAGTAAAGGAAAACATGCTTGTTGTATCATAGAACAAGGTAGGGGGAACATTATGTCAACCAGTTGGGTAACTGCCAAGTCATGTGTTATGCCATGATAGTCATCTAGAACATGTATACTGGCAACCGTTGCTTCTAGCATGACCTCCATATATGCATGTTACTTGTGCTACTGTGGTTATCTGTAATATCACTAGCAAATCATTGTAGGCTGCAGTCTGATATGACTGGGCCTCATTTGAATTACATACTTCAACATTCTCTGAGAATTCATACTGATACATGACCTGAAATTCTAAGCACTTTCTGGTGTTGTAATAGGAATATTTTAAATGTGGTTGTATCTGTAGGCCTTTGACTGCCATTATTTTCCAGAAGGCATTCAAACAATATTACTTTTGGTGGATAAATAGGTGATAAGATAATCATACATATCAGAATTTATACTGGTGATGTACACATACATGTATTTTAAAAACTAGACATGGCTGTATTTGAACCCAGGGCCATGTGGACCAAAAATTAATATGTTTACAGCATTTAACAGACTGAGCTACTGTTACTGTAGGTGCATTTTTACATGTTGTAGATATAATTGCATATGTTCCTGCGGTTACATTCTTCACTTACCTCTATTATTATATGTATGGCTTTATAGAGATGCATTTCTCTACCAGAGTTCCAGTTACACTCCTATTTTTTCATTAATCTTATAGCTGATTTGCACAATGTTGGGTACTGCACAGCATGGCTTAAACATGTTTAATGATGGGAAAATGACAATTGCTATGTTTTTCTTAAAACAGCTATGTTACTAAACAGGCTGTGTGGCTTGGCGGGTTGATGCACTGTTCTTCAGGTGCAGTGGTCCTGGGTTCAAAATAGGGAGCAGATGTTATCTTTGAACATGATTACTATTTTTCCAATACATGTATCAATATACTGCCATTTAGCATAGCTGAGTGATGCTGCGCAATGCTCCACATCGGGCAAAAATTCTTTAAATAAATAAAAAATGGGGAGATAGGACAGTAGTGAAATGGGGTGCAAGCAGGGGGAAAACATAGTGAAAGGCAGGTAGGTATGTGCAGGAAAGATGTTGGAAAGAACCATAGCTATCCATTTCTTCTACTGCAACAACTGTGGACTTTCACTTTTTTTTAGCTGAATTTGGATTCTCAGCCCCAAAGAGAGGAGTGATGACAACATAAGTGCATTGTCAAGCCAGTTGAACCAAATTAGCTGTGTCCAGTGGACACGTGCGAAATGGAGAACTATGTATGCAATGATAATTTTTGGGGGGACAGGTGGACTTTTTTCCGTTTTTTAAGACGAGAGTGGAATGTTGGGGAAGGGACATGGGTATGTGTGGGAGAGGTAAGTTGGGAAGGTGAGGAAGCTTTTCCAGACAGACAAAACAGACAAGACAGCAGACAAGGTTCTTTTGTGACACAAGAGGAGGGTGAACCCCTTGGTTGGGGAGGGTGTTGTGGAGATGCAGTCACATGGGCATCAAACACTGTAGCAATCTGACTCAAGTTCTCACCCATGAGACTGTCAGCACTGAGAACCAGTTAACCGATGGAAGAGCGAACAAAACAAACTATGTGGAGGCAGTGGTCAATGCAGGAGCCTGGGGCCAGGCTGCCCACCAGGATGCACAGCATGCTCTCCATCTGGTTTAGGGATGCACCAACAGTTTGATGCAGCAGCCCATGCACCATGCCCAGCAGTTCATCATATGTGGCAAAAGCACCCCCTCTACCCCCCTGCACCTCCACTCCCACAGAGGGGACCACCCCCAGCCTGTGGGAACGAACTACCCGATGGACCAGATAGTGCAGGAGCAGCAGAGGGGATGCCACCAGGCTGTGTCCCAGGCATGCTGGTTCACAGTGCCTTGGCTGGGGGAGCTAAGGTAGTTGGATCACTGGAAACCAGCCTACCTTATGACACTGTGGTAAATTACATATAAACACAAGGAAAAATAAACATAACCAAAAAATGTAATTAATAACAGAGAAGAAAACAGTAGTGAGTAATGTAAAGAAATTGAAAATAATATAATGAGGAACAGAACAATAAGTAATGTAAATGAAAGTTTTTTAACAGCAAAGCAATATTAAATTATACATAAGGCCAACATAAAAGGTATTTATAAATAATATAATATCAAATGATAATAAATATAATTAATAAAAAAAGAGAAGGGGTGGGGTGAGAGAAAAGAAGTACATTAGTAACATCACAGATAATATAACTACACAAACTACTACTACGTACTTCTAGATATGTTAGATTTCACTTGTGAGAACACTGACTGCTCATATTGTATAGATTATGTTGCATGTACATAGCTCTCAACCTGTTAGCATGGGACATTATGAGCCAAGCCATACAAAATGGTGGTACAGAGGCACATCAACAGGGAACATTTTTACATAGTGTGCTCATGCATTAGTAGAAAGGTGTTCTGACAACAGATTTGCCATTAAATCGCATTCCAAATAATATCATATATCTGCAAATCAAAGGACCAGACATATGAGGGAGTAGACATTACATTCTGCAAAAATTGTGACAGTTGAGACATGTTCATGTACACTAATTACACTAGACAGCTGGACATTTCTCAGTTGGCTGCCTTAGGACTGGAACCCACAAGCAGTGACTACAGGAAGACTGAGCATTTTATTTTAAAAAATAAATTTTCAGACCACCATCTCCTTTAAAACTTTTATTGATTCCTGTTTTGTCAAACTGTGCATTCACACACACACATAGCCGTGTCTGGTGTTGGATTAGAACCCACAAGCAATGACTACAGGATTACTGTGCATTTTATTTGAAAACCTTAAATTATCAGAGTGACTTCTCCTTTTACACTTTAATGATGTTGGTTATTTCAAATCTTGATTTACACACATGCATAGCTGTGTACGAGTTGCATTACCTTAAACATTTACCCTATTCATTTATTAACTGCAACCTACAGCATATATCAGACAAAATGAGCAGAATACAAGCTTGCCCGTTAATCTGGGTACTACACTGTAGTTATGTATGACATATATTGGCACATTATTTAGTACTTCACATTTATCATTTGTCTGGTGTCGGATTAGAACCCACAAGCAGTGACTACAGAAAAACTGAGCATTTTATTTGAAAAAATAATTATGAAGGCAACATCTTATTTTAAACTTTATTTATTAATGTTGCATCAAATCTGGCATTTACACACATGGATAGCTGTCTAGGACTTCTGTTAACTTACCTGTATACCCTGTTTATTTACTGAGTGCAACCTACAGCATATTTCAGACAATGACCAGACCAGAACAGTGATTATTAATCTGGGTAGACCACAATATTAACTGATGGTTGGAAGCTATGCTATACAGTACTGCATGATTACTTGCTTTAACTTGCTTTACCATTTCAGATATACACTGACAAAGATGTAAGATACCTGACTATCAAGACTGCAAAATCTGTATTTACTTTATTGCATTATTAAATTATGCATTAAGTTATTGCCTTGATGATTTTCTTACTTACCATGCATTTGCCTCATCCTGGCCAAATACCCTGCATGGGACTGGACATTGCGAGTGCTCTCTTCTGCAGCTGTGGTAAGAGAAACAAACCAGTATGCATACCAGTTTTGCACAGATTCAGCTTGTATATTTATACATTACTGGAAAACATACTTGCATATCTGTGGGGTGTGCCTATCCCTAGCCTCTTGGACCCAGATATCCAAGGTTCCTCTGTTCCTACATTTCAGGCCATCATAGTGGTGATGACACTGCTCACCAGTGCGCGGGATACCAGCAATGCTGATTAGGTCCCTGGCCAAATGATTCCAGGCCTCCGACTTACACTCTGAGCCCTCGTATTTATTCTGCAGCAGCTGGGGTCCATATCTGTCTAGCAGGAGTCCAATGAAAACTCTGAACTCCTGCACTCCCCACCTTTGTGCATGAAAGTGTACTCCCTCATCAACAGCAGCAGCAGCCATAGCTATAGTGAAGGTTACGCTCCAAGGAATAATGTGAAATTCCCGCCTATTGCCCATTAAAAAGGCTGTATTCCTGCTCTTGCATGTCATACAGTAACTTTTAAAAATGTGCCACATTGCTTAGCATCTCACAAACTCATGCAAACCATGTTCAAGTGAAGCTTAGCAATGTGCAAACTGGGAAAGACCATTGTGTTACGCCTAGCTAAGCAACGCTCCACACAGTGCAAACAAGCACAAAAAAGATAAAAAGAAAAACAAAATTATTTATTAAATGTCTGATGATGCCTGGATTGTAAAAGGTGAAATCACTAAGTCTCTGGTGATCTTATCGTATTAAAGTGACCATTTCTTGTGCAAGAACACGTTGGTTTGCCTTTTTACTTTTTTACTGTATTTACCACACTGGTTCTGCATTTGTGGCTGCAGTTTATTTACTAGTAGTTTTAATAATTGATCATTATAGAAGTAATCATGGCCACTAAGGCACATACATACATGAATAAAAAAAAATGTTGGCCAAAGGAGATGAAATGGAGACAGCTGCAATGTACCAAAAAAGACTAAATTTATAAATAATATTTAAAGTTGAGTGGTGAGAAACCAGTTGCCAAGGAAAGTAGATACAATCGAGGACTTTACATGTACTGAAGGTAGTACAGAGTTATGGAATTTCCCTGGCATTTTCATTTATAGTGTGAAAGCAAACAAAGGAAATAATGTACATACACATGAATTTATGTTTGACATACAAGTTAAAGAACTGTAACCCATTACTTGCCTTATATGTAAGAAGGAAGCAATAATGAAGTTGCAATGGCAATATACACACGGGTCTATATTACATTATCAAAGTTTCAAAACGTCGAATCTGATATGGTCGATACCATATAATCGAAGTCTTGAAACATCAAAAATGTAATAAAACACAACAACCTACAAAAACAAACCATTTAAATGCTCTAAGCAGGGGGGCATGCCCCCTGCACCGGGTTCCTATTGTATTATCAAATTGCTGAAACTTCGAACCTGAAAACATCGAACACAAGTGTTCGAAGTTTCAGCAATTCAAATTAACAAAAAAAACCCCAAAAAACAGCTCAATAACTGTTGTAAGCAGGGAGGCTAGCCCCCCTGCACCCTCCACATGGGAGGTGGCACCCCCCACCCCCCCGCTCTTTATTTATATCAACTCTGAGATTGCACTACAGTACAGTAAAGGTAAATATTTCCTTTCTGCACTGTAGTGTGATCTTGGAGTTAGTATATTTAAAAAGCGGGGGGTGTGGGGGTGCAGGGGGTCTTGCCCCCCCCTGCTTACGACAGTTACTTTCTGTCCGTTGTTTTTTTTTTTGTGTTTGAAATTATAAACCTTTGAACATACAAGTTCGATCTTGTGGTGTTCGAAGTTTTATACTTTTGATCACATAATAAGAACCCCCCCTGCACTCCCCCGTACCCCCGCAACTTAAATATACCAACTCTGAGATCGCACTACAGTGCAGGAAAGGGAAATCTTCCCTTTCCGCATTCTACGGAGATCTCCATTAAAAGATTTGAAGTTTCAAGACTTCGATCATACGGTGTCGACCATATCAGATTCGAAGTTTTGAAACTTCAGTCTTCTGATATAGACCCTATACACGCATGTTCAAGATGGGAACATACGGAGAATTATGCACACCTGCAAAATCATTCCAATAACAGTGTTTAAGTCTGGAAACTATGATTTGTGGCAGCAATCCATATGTTGTGAATGGTAGAAAGTGTGACTGTTCATACATGCCACACATTTATATACTGTAACCCAGAGGACCAGAACTGTTACTTTGACCAGCATATCAACCAAGGAGTGTGGTGCTGTCAGTGCTTACAGTTGTCTAACTCTAACAGATGTGAGATGTACTTTAATGCAAAATGAGGGGCATGATCATGTGTCATATTAACATACACAAAAATCATAGCAAAGCTCATAAGTAACTCCATTGACCAGGTTGTGTGTATAAGAATTTCAGCATATCCCTATGCATATGGTGTATGTATGTGTGATAGGAAGACCACAAATGGATAGGTACCCCATAGAAGACTTAGCCCAAAGCAACTTACATGCTAGCAGTATTGTATAATAACATCAGCTACAGGGGAAATATATCACCGGTCATTTTAGCATTAACTCAGTGTAATGCTATTCTGTGAGTGCAATCAGTTATATTATGCACATCTGACCTGCTGCATCTGCCACAGAATATATGTTGAAATATGAAAGTCTAGCCAACTTCATCTCTGAATGCAGTATAACATCATTTTATACATCCCATTGTGCCCTGACATGAGCCTGGTTGAACACATTTGTAATACCCATATAATAGTACACTAACAGTAAATCACAAACAGGTGAAACATTAACTTCTGTTATTAAGTGAACTTTGAAAATTTGCATTTCACATATAACAACTGTACACTGGAGTCTGACAACTGATGTTATCCTCTGTATATAAGTCAACAACTCCACTGAGCAAGCATTGGCAAAGCCAACCTTTTGGAGGCTAATTCTATTAAGTTTTGACAAAGAGGAAGAAATGACAAGACTCAACTTCATTAAAGGAACTGAACTGCACTGATCCATCTCTTGATTGCTCTTTTATTCTTAATATTGGATTAAGATCAGGTTTTTGTCAGCACCTCACTTCCCTAAAGCCTAAAGAAAAGAAACTTAAGAGAAGAAAGCATTGACATGACACTAATGAGACCCCTGAACTGCCATAGTACCAGACAAAAAAGGATCTAGGTTTATTTTTTGATCCATACCTGATCTAGATCTTGAAGCCACGGTGGTACAGTGGTAGCGTTGTTGCCTCACAGCAAAAGGTTCTCCTGTTCGATTCTTGGCTGGAGTGCCTTCTGTGTGGAGTCTGCATGTCCTTCCCATGTTTGAGTGGCATTCCGAAAGACATGCGTGAATGGGTGTGTCTTCGCTGAAGGTTGGGCATCGGGCTGGCAACTCAGCACCATAAAAATCTACTGCCAATCATTAGCGGACTGGAGTTCCGCTGTGGTGACCCCTAACCGGGAAAAGCCAAAAAGATAAACAACAACCTGATCTACAGCTTACGTTATGAGAGATTCCTATGTACCCAAGCAGGTAACCGTAGGACTTTCTTTTTTTTATTGTTTTTACCCCAATTTCTCCCCAGGCAGGGCGGTAATCAGCACATCATTTAAAACCTGAAAGGAAAGTTTCACAGTTGATGTTTTTTACTTTAGTTGACTGCTCAGCTCAGGATCATTGTATGGGGATCTTTATTAGTTGATTTGCCATTGTGAATATTTTATAATCTGTGTACAATGTGTAATGTAAATACACAGCATACATGTTAAACATATGAAAGGATGCTACTTAACACCACTCAGCAAGTATATCTGGAAAGGTCCCACACCGTTGTACATCATTTGCAAGTGGTGGAGTGCAAACATAATTTACATTATGAAGTATTTAGACAGCATTACAATGAACTCATCATATCTTCAGTATCGCAAGCCATTAAAACATACACAAATAATAGGGTTCCTATCAGTTCGTCGAAACTTCAGCAGTTCGATCACCATATGTTCAAACTGTGAAGTTCGAAAACTGATTATCGCGAAGCCGCAGAAGACCAAATTCTTTCCCAGGGAAAAAATTTGGTGGGCCGTTTCTGTGGCTTCACGATTTTCAGCACTGTGGTGGAACATTATGGGTCTAGTTCAGGTAAGTGTGCGATTGTGCAGACATTAGGGTTAAGGCGCAGGTTAGGTGAGTTAGGGTTAGGGCGCGGGTAAGGTGGATGTGCAATAGTGTGGATGTTAGGGTTAGGGTGCGGGTTAGATGAGTTAGGGTTAGGGCGTGGGTGAGGTGGGTGTGCGATAGTGACAGACTTTAGGGTTAGGGTGGGATAGGTGAGTTATGGTTAGGGCGCGGGTCAGGTGAGTGTGTGATAGTGACGGACCTTAGGGTTAGGGTTTGGTTAAGGTAAGTGGATAGATAGTAGTGTATGTACAGTATAGTGTAGGGTTAGATGTAGGATTTTAAGTGTATGTGTGTGGATTGCTGTTTTTTTGGTGTGCTTGTGTTGTGTGTGCGTTTCTTGGAACAGCAATTTTTCCCCCGGGAAAAAAAATCGCTGTTCTAAGCCTTTGATGGTTTTGCACTTCGAGCTTAGAGGTTTTAACATATGGTGTTCGAACTTCTGCCATTTCGATGAAGTGATATAGACCCAAATAATATAACCCATGACATTATTGTTTGGTCAAAATTTGCATAACTGATGGCAAAGTATTAGCACATGCAATTATTTTTGAGGTTTTGAACCTAGAACAAGGATTAACAGTCATGTGTCATATTAATGTTTTCTGTGTTATGATTTACACATCTGGCTTGATCATTGAAGTAAAGTAATCATTATAAAGATAATACTGGTGCATGCATAGACTGTCCTCATATCTGGTGACTCTCCACATGTTTAAAGCATGTTGCACTTTGCCTTATGCACTTGTATTTGTTTGGATAATATCACTGAGTATTACAGTGACTACATGATAAAGTGCATTTATGTCACACTTCAAATACTTAAGAAAATGCTTGGCAATGCTAAAGAATCAGTCCTACCACATTCTGTGTGTATAAGAGCAATACTTTTAAATTGCACCTAGTGTATAATTGTCACCCCATAAATCCTTGATATGACCAAATGTCTTGCACTTATTGTTGGGAATGTATGGGCAGGTTTAGGATGATTATAAACCACATAAGGGACCATGAAGGGTACTGCTGGTGAAATATCATATGTATCTATAATTTCAGAGGGCAAAATTTAATAAGAAATGATCACGTTCATAATTTTAGACCTGATGTTGAATTCAAATGCCTGATAATTTGCATCAATACACTATAGACATGATCATTAGCTGATCACACCACAAAAAAACAGCAAATGTGAGCTGCTAAATTGCACAAATTTGAAGGGACTATGAAAACAGCATGAAGCAAACGAGTTTGTGTGCAACATACTTCATAACAATACCTATTACTGAAACTTCCCATATGGTGTACATTCAACTATGCAGCCTGTTCAACATATGATAACTGTCTTCTCATAGTGCTGTCAGTCTATCTTTCCATAGTGCAGTGAGGCTAAGCACAATAGTGCAAGGGGCACAGACTAATGTAGCTGAAGGCAAAAAGTCACCAGTTTTCTCATAAAGCATGAACTGTCCTTTTCTGTCAGTTACCATTGGTGCTAAGTGGCAGGCATCGCCCAAGTTCATAGGACAAAGATCTGTGGCTGACAAAGTTTGCTGATGACTGCAATCTGTGAGTGGCCATAGAATCTCCAAATAATGTCAACATCCTACAAGAGGGTCTTACACAAACAAATGATTGGTGCCAAAGTCATGGTCCTAAACTCAATGCAAAAAAATGCATTATTACCCCTTTGGTAAGAACAATGTTCCTGCTAACTACCATATTAATAGCAACACCCTAAGTATGCACTCAGTGGTGAGACACCTGGGCACACAGGTTGACAACAACCTTACCTATGATCACCGTGTCTTGGGGCATTGCCTCCAAAAAAAAGAAGTTATAACCTCCCTGTACATTTCCCTCATCAGGCCGATAATTGAGTACAATGCCTCTTTTGGTTGTAACTTTCCATTTTATGCAGCAACTGGAGAGGCCACAAAGGTTCCTCACAAGGAAAATTCAAGGTGTTCAGCATCTGTCCTATGTATATCATCTGAAATCTCTGTAATTTTTTTCTGTTTCATACAGACTAGTCAGAGGTGATCTCTGCCTTGCATAAAAGGCAATCTCTGACCCTGATTTATTGGAAATGCTGCATATCTGCAAGTCAAATAGTACACGGGTTACTCACTCTAAAGACCTTAACCTGGTATGTGACATTAATAGAACCTGTTGGATGGTCAGATTTTCTCGCAGAGGTTACCATACCTTTGGAACATACTCCCACTTCATGTCAAAAAGAGCACCTCACTGGCCTTTTTCAAATGCAATCTGGATGATTGGATGGCTAATCATAAATTCACCCCAGTGGTTCCGCCTGTGTCCCTCTTGGACAGGGGTTAATAGGTGTTGATCATGGAAATAAGTGTAGAACTTGGCTATGTTTGTAAGGGCCCTAGGGCCATTAGCCTTAGTAACTTCCTATGATCCTATGATCTTATGGCAAAGAAGGTGTGTGGAGGGAGGATCGGGAGAGAGGAAGAGAGAAATAGAAATATTGTTGATTGTGGGCCATTTCCAGCCATCTTTGTGGTATGTTAACCTTAGATTTGTCATCATAATAATTATGCAATGCTGTGTACAATAAAGTGTTTCTAATGGGGAGTAAGCAGGGGTAGGATAGTAGAACCATTATTAAGACATGATCATAATAATGGTGGGATAATAACACATGTAGCCAACAACTCCTCACATAATATTAATATAAAAATATTAAATAATGTTTTACATATTTCTGGATTTGAACCCTTGACATTATGCAAAAAGTACTCTACAAACCTGAGAAAACCACATAGGAACTCATGCTTCACATAGCAAGAATTACACATTTGGAGACACAGCAACAATAGATTGAAACATGTGAGAATGTAGGCATCAGACTTCATCACAGTAATGATATTTTGACATCCCACAAAGTGTACATTCCCATAAGGGGGTTCATATTATAATCTCGAAGTTACGGAACATCGAATACCATATGGTAGACACCATATGATCGAAGTTCTGTAATTTCGAAAAAAAAATTAAATAACAAAAACTTACCCTGATGGGTTAAAGCAGGGGGCAAGCCCCCATGTATCCCCCACATGGGGGGCTGCACTCCCCACACCCCCTACTACTAAAATTACTTAAATATACCAACTCCGAGATTGCACTACAGTGTAGGTAAGGGAAATTTTCCCTTTCCGCACCGTACTCCATTAAAGTGCTATCTCAGAGTTGGTATATTTAAGTAGTGGGGTATGGGGGTGCAGTCCCCCTGCCTACACTCTTTAGGTTTTTTTGTTTTTGGTGTTAAAATTATTTTAATTGTAATTCGATGTTTTAATAGTTCGATGCATAAAGTTCAATGTTTATGCATTCGAACTATTAAACTTTTATTATAATGATATGTAGCCCCCCATAAGGTGTACATTACATCCTGTAGCCTATTAAACCTATAATAGCAACCTTCTCCTCGTGCTTCTATCAGTTTTTATAGTGCAGTAGAACTAAGCATAGTTGTGCAACAGTTAAAAGACTAGCATGGCTGAAAGTGAAATCTTCAGATCTTGTCATAAAATATGAAATGCCATTTACTGGTAGTCAACACCGGTGCTCAATGCCATGCACTGTTAAAACAAGGTCAAAAATTGAAGGGTTGTTTTATGGCCCATCTCTGTCCACGTGTGTTATATGCAATTCTATTTTTTGACCCGATTAAATGTATGAAAAGGGGTTGATAGGACAGCAGTGAAGATAGGAGACAAGTAGAGGTTAAGACACAGGGAAGAAGTATAGAGGAATGTGCAGGTAGTGGTGGGAGATCACCTTAGCTATCCACTTCTTCACAACATAAATGTAACAATAATTTGATGAATTTGAATAGTTACCAGATCGGGGTGGGTGACATCAACAGAATAATGTTGCATGGCCAGTTGGACCAAATCAAATGGGTTAACAAACTACACATGTAAAGTGGAGAGCTATGCAAGGAGCATAATTTTTTGTAAGGGACAGGTGTCCATTTTTTTTACTGTAGAGACAGGAATGTTGGGAAGGGTGGTTAGGAATAAGAATGTTAGGAAGGTAGAGTAGCTTAGGTAGCAGGTGCATACAAGACAGAGATATTAATAGACACAAAAGGTTAGGGCACATGGTGATAGGGGATAAGTAGAGAAATCAGAGGCATCCACATCCAACATGAGTACAGTAAGAATCTAGTCCTGACCATCAGAACTGTCATCATTGTCTCTTGTCACAAATACATGGGTCAGTGTTGGATGGAGCACTGACTTGGCTATTTGATGCAGGACTTTCTCAATTTTTTGCATTCAGGTATCAGGACCCCACCAAGACCTGTCTCCATAATGTCCTCTACCAGCCCTGTCAGCTCCTGACAAGTGATGAAATCACCACCTCCACTAACATTAGTCCTGCATCAAACTGCATCAGTCTCTGGTGCAGAGCTTCCTGATGCAGTTGAAGCATGTAGTGTAGCAGTAGTGAAAACAATGTTAACAGGTTTAGACCCAGATGTGCTGGCCATCTGTACTGTCTGTCATGGCGCCATCACAGCCACTTGTGGAAGTATGGCGGTCTGATCCCCAGTGGTCAGTCTAGCTCCCCATGCTGATGGTCATTTGGGTTGCAGCAAGACTGTTTCCCAAAACAGAAAAAAAAAGCTGAAGGGTGGGGAGAGAAAACACATGAAATACCATCAAATCCATGTTGTTTTAAACTTTCAAAATATAATCAAATTTACATATAGATATGGTAAACTTTGGCACATCCAGATATTAATAAGAAGTCACAAATATGTCATAAAACATATTAATCTCAGTGCTCTTATAGGCATTAGGCAAACAGTTAGGTAACTACGGCATATAGGATATATGTATTCCAAGTAAAGACATTGATTTACAAATATGTAAAGTTTAATGTTATTTAATAATTGCAGAAAATAGATTTTGTATATCATCCTGTAATAAACGCTAATTACTACTACCTGGAATTGAACCCACATGCAGCTAAACTGATTTACACATTGCCTAAAGCAATGATCAAGAGCTATTGTTGCAGGCATGTGTGCTTCATATAAATGTGAGGTATGCTTTCTCAGTTGTGTTTGTCTCAAGCTCATATGGACTGATTCTCTGAAAGTTATTAAAATTAACTACATTTCTGCTGTCAACAACAAACACCCAAAAGCAAACGTCACTTAGTAAAACAGCAAAAAAAGTCCCCAAGTGAAGGAAACATGTTCAAAATAAAGGATACAGATGAATAAAAACCGAACAGTTTTATTCCAATACTTGACAGTAATACGGTAAGTGCTTTCACAATAATTCAATATTGCTTCATCAGACCCGGAGTAACATCTAACATAAGTCCTTAAATAACATTGCTAGGCCTCAAAATTCAAAATAACCACTCAGAAGCCAGCAAACCAAAATTAATTACAATTTAAAGACAAAGTTACTAATTTCTATTCAAGATTGAATGTGCAATGCATTTTAATACCATTTATAGCTTCAAAGCAAATTGCCTTATAGTTCATGTTTGTTTACAAATTCTATAAATGAATAATGATATAAGTAATTAAAATGAAAATAAAAAAATATATATAAAAAAAAGAATATAAATATATATGAAAACACATACATATCAAGTACATATATAATAACTAAATATATATATAATAATTAGATGTGAGTATATATGTACAACTCATATAAATATAAATATAGTGTACATAAATCTTTATTTGAATTTTTTATGGTAACTGAACCTCTAATACCTTAGATAAAAGGGTTACCAAAAATTCATAAGAATGCATATAGACCATCATTACGCCCCATAGTTGCAGGAGCAGGCTGGTTAACAGAGCCAATATCGGTATATTTAGATGGGAATTTAAGGAATATAATACTAAAAATACTGAACAATTTTTAAGGGATTTATACAAAGAATATCATGTGAACCATAAAGTGGAATTTTTAGTGACCTTTGATGTCACATCCTTATTTACTTGTATTCCAAATAATGAAGGAATAAACATGGTACTTAAATTTCTGACGAGATCAGGAAAGCTAACTCCAATACATGTTGACTTCTTATGCATGTTATTGGAGATGGTATTAGAGTATAATGTTTTTATCTTTCAGAATGCATGCTATTGGCAAACAGCTGGTGTCGCTATGGGCACCAGCTGTGCAAACGCTTACGCCAATATGGTTATGGCAGAATGGGAACATCAATTTGTACTAAACAAGCAGAACCCATCTATAGGGTTTTATCGACGGTTTGTCGATTACCTTTTTCTTGTTTGGGAGGGTGATGAAAATGTCTTAATACAATTCTATGATTATTTGAACAATACTAGCCCTTTTTTGAAATTCGCTATGAAATATACAATTAAATCAATGGAATTTTTAGATGTCTCTGTAGAAAAAGTGGGTAATTTCTTAACCACTAAATTATATAGAAAGGCATGCTATTGTCCAACATACTTACATAGAAATAGCATGCATCCGGGATTTACCTTTGAGAGAATAATGAAAGGTCAAGCTCTCAGAGTATCTCGGCTATCATGTGAAGAACATGATTTTACATCAAGCATGACACAATTGGCTACTGAATTTGAAAATAGAGGTTATAATAAAGATGAATTTATTCGAATTCGCAGAGAGGTGACTAATGAGAGGATGGACCGTGCCCATCCTTATTATAGAGATAGGCCTATGAATAGAAAGGTGAAATCCACATTTGATAATGTACCACTGATTCTTACTTATGCTCAGAATATTTCTAATGTACAACAGATTGTTAGACAGAACTGGCCTATAGTTCTTACAGATCCGATAATTGCAGCTATAGTGGGGTGTCAGCCTAAATTCATGCATAAGAATAAGATGACTTTAAAACAGTTATTATGCAATGGAAATACTAATACAACACATCATTTATCATGTAATGTAAATGGGACACGAAAATGTGGAAATGTGCACAGTGTCAACATATAGATGAGTCTAGATTCTTTAGACACCCAGAAACAAGGAAACTCTGGGAACTAAGAACTCAAGCTGATTGCAATACAAGGAATGTAATATATTGTGCACACTGTACCTGCTGTTTTAAATTCTATATAGGCAAAACAAATAGACGTCTTAGAGAACGTATCAGGGATCATATATATTGTATTAATAAAGGTTTAGAATACAGTGCGCTAGCAAAACATTATTTGAAAGAAGATTTATAACACACATTCTTATTTCAAGTATTGCAAACAGTAGGTGAAAATATAAGAATGGGAGATATTAATAGAACAGAAACATTAGAACTGCAGTGGATCTTACATTTGGGTGCTCATAGGGGACACGGTCTGATTAACAGTGTCTCATTAAAACCTGTTCTGAAGTCTAGAAGGGTCAATAAGTATAAGAAGGGCTTGTAGTATTTATATGCATTTATATGTAGTTATGCTATGCAGCGATGTGTTAAGTTATGCACATTATGCATATGTATTCATTTTTGGTGTTCAGATGATTTTTAAAAATATTGGTTGAGTTATATAGTATAATGTTTGTAAATGTGTACACTATATTTGTATTTATATGAGTTGTAGATATATACTCACATCTAATTATTAGATACATGTTTAGATATTATATATGTATTTGATATGTGTGTGTTTTCATATATATTTATATTCTTTTTATATATATTTTTTTATTTTCATTTTAATTACTTATATCATTATTCATTTATAGAATTTGTAAACAAACATGAACTATAAGGAAATTTGCTTTGAAGCTATAAATGGTATTGAAATGCATTGCACATTCAATCTTGAATAGAAATTAGTAACTTTGTCTTTAAATTGTAATTCATTTTGGTTTACTGGCCTCTGAGTGGTTATTTTGAATTTTGAGGCCTAGCAATGTTATTTAAGGACTTATGTTAGTTGTTACTCCTGGTCTGATGAAGCAATATTGAATTATTGTGAAAGCGCTTACCATATTACTGTCAAATATTGGAATAAAATTGTTCAGTTTTTATTCATCTGTAACCTTTATTTTGAACGTGTTTCCTTTGCTTGGGGACTTTCTTTTACATTTCTGCTGTATTATGATTTTGCCTGCAGTCATACCTGAGTGATACTTATCCCATGCCTCTCTGAGCCATGTTAATCATTGCTGGTGCATCTCCCTATTTTGAGCTATTTCTTCAGTGGCTCTAACAGAAAAAAAATAAGCAAAATGTAATAGTGCATGACTTGCCAATCCACACTATTGCATTAGCTGGTTCATAGGTTCATATGTGTTTACTAGGCTAATGACCACAAGGGCCTTTTTAAGCCTAGCCATGCATCCCAAATCTCTGATGAGTTCTGATACCCTCGATAAGTGTAAACATGGGCCTTGGAGATGGTTCACTCTGTTTACACATTTCAAGGATATTTGCACTTAGGTGATCCTGTTTGTTTCTTTTCTTGTCACTATAATGATGGTGGCATTATTCACCAGTGCTTGGAATTCCAGTTGCACTTGTGACAGTCTTAGCCAGGCTATTCCAAGCCTTAGCCTTGTACAGAGACCCACTAGAGTCCTCCTGAAGAAGCCTATGGCTATAGCTCTTTACAAGGGCTCCCATAAATATCCTGGACTCCTCTTGACATCACCTTTGGGCTCTAAATGGAATGCTCTCCTCACCATCGCCTGCCATGTCTTCTGAAGGATATCTGGAAATATGTCAGGGAATTGACTCTCAATTGCGATTTCATGTGCAGCAGCCTGTGCACAATGACAGACAACCTTGCCAACTATATTTGCATGATAGCAAGTACACAAATGTACACAAGTGCCCTGGCAGATGTATTGGTTGTGATTGTTTCAAAGTACACTGCAGGTGTGAAATCTGAAAATGGGACTTGGCCATGTGTGATGCTCATTGTATTTACAAATGTTGCACTTTGGAAATCCTCAAATACTTTTTGCTGATTATATCCAAATTACATTTCAAATGATATATGATCACATCTAGCCATACTGGTGGTACAGTGGATGGTAAGCATACATAATACTCTTGTGACAAAGTAATATGACATGACATGTTTTTATAATGTTGGTAATAATCAGTGTTGGTAATAGACACACTTATATGCATTGGGACAAAACAGGTTGGTGAGACAAACTGTGAATGATGGACCAGAGAATTGAATACATGACTATAAAGAAGGCTAAACAGCTGAGTTATTCTTATTAACTGGTGTGTGTTTGACTTTGACTTGTTATGTTATTGATGTTATATTTAGAAGGCATTATTTATTGCTGTAGAACAATTTCCTTGCATTGATTGGAATAAGCTCAGTAAAACATGTTAAGGAAGGGGCATACATACCTTACATGACAAAGTCCTATACACATAGCAATGATACTTGTGCTGAGTCATTCTTTATTCCAATAAGTATGGGTAAAATTATACATATGCAAGTGTGCATTAAATTAAATATGATCATCGGTATGCTTAATGTACTTCACACAGAGTATAGTTAAGTTATTCAGCATTCATTACACAGAATTGTGTTACAACTTTAATGTTTCAACTTGACATTTGTACTTCATGTTCAATTACTAATAACAAGTCTGTGGCAGTAGTTATTCTGACCCCCCCAGGAAAACTATCTGTAATCTGGATTCAAACCCTGCATTGTCTATGATGTTATAGCTTCATGCATTAACACATTAAGACATACAGAAAGTTACATAAAAGATGTATTTTCTTCACTCAGTATTGTCCAGATTGCTAATTGAAGAGGACCAGCACCAGACTCATTTTCACTACAGATGGCAATCAAAATTATGTTTTATTTTATTTGTTTTCACAAGTTAACTGTTGTTCACTCATAGTGACCACTGACAGTCAGAGAAATGAATTGCCAAGCATCATGCAAAGGAAGGAGATTAAACTTTTTCATAAAATTAAAAATAAAAATATATTGACTAGTGTGCTGATTTATTCCAGTGGTGGCCTTTTAAAATGTGTAGAATTGAACTCAGCATGAATGGCATTACCCTGAAACATTCATTCATTTAGCACTGCTTGCCAAATGATAGGTTTATGGGTTCATAGGTAAGCACAAGGCAATTGGTATTCATACCATTTCAAGTCTAGCCAAAAACCCTATTAAAAATTTCTCTCTAGCCTCAAAGAAGCCAAGACAAGACAGACAAGGAGAGAATTAGAGGCTACCAATTGAAGAAGATGGCAAAGCTGCTACTCTGCTTGACAAGTAGTGTAAGTTTGTTCCAATGGTGAGGGATACATTGTGATATGAGTCAAATGTTCCAGTCTGTCTTATTTATCTGCTGATGAAGGTTTAGTTTAAATAACTGAGTATTTGGTGTACCATTAGTTCTGTGAAGGAATAGGAGATCAAATAAGGTTTGATCTTTCACAGCATGAAAGGCTAGACATAGATCTCCAGGAAGGAGTCTGCAAGAGGCTGAGTAAAGAGGAAAGGGCTGTCAGTTTAAGATTTTTGAGGCCACTGATCCTTCTAGCTATGAATCTATGAATACATGCCAAAAGGTGGATTACATTTGATAATTGGTGTGATAAGATAGGCATAAAGGGGAATTAAGATGTCTAGTGGAGATGCCTTTGAAAGTTAGATAAGCCAGATAATAGTCTTCCTAACTAATGTTGATACACAATGGTCAAATGATAAAAAGATATAAAAAAGGGTCCCAGATCCCTTACAGCAGTGTTTGATTGGAGGGGTACATCTCCTGCAGTAAGTGAAACTGTTTTGTTAAACAAAATGAACTATGCTGCATTTGTTTACATTTAATTTGAGACTATTGGTACTTGCACCAAATGATAATATGGTCTATGCCATGTTGGAGTAACTGAAAGTCAGTTGAAGACTGAATAACAGCACCCAATGTACAGTAATCTGCAAACTTAGTTAAAAGTAGTCCAGAAGTGCTGTCCTGAAGGTTTGAAAAATATAAGTCAAATAGGAGAGGGTCCAAAACTGAGCCCTGGGATAATCTGCGTTTCTGTAAAAACATCATAATGTCTTCATTTAATGTCAATTATTGCAGAAGGTAGCATACAGGAGCTTACAAAAGGTCATTTTGTATACAGCACATACAAGTAAGGTGTACACCTGTTTTAAGGAAATATCTTACTTTCATAATTATTTGTTCTGTTATGTTTAAAATGGTTTTGATTAAGTATCCATATTTCAAAATTCATTATGTTGCTGATTTTAGTTCCTCACACTTTAGTCCATGTCATATTTGTTACATCATGCATATAAAGATGAGCTATTACTATTATCAGACATTCAGGTTCTAAGACACAGACATTTCTTTAACTGTGAGTACTAACTTCAAAATATAAAAATAAAAATGGAATCAACCCTATATTATTTGTGCTGTTACTCATATCTTACTGCATTAACACATTGAACAACAGAGGAAGTTACATAACTGGTACCTTTTTAGCTACTAATGACTTTCCGAAATACATTTTCAGGTTATGTCTTAGGAAGTGAACTGTTGATCAATGCTAGTGACCACTGACTGTCACCAATGTGCAATGCCAAGCATAGTGCAAAGGATGAAGCAAAACATAAACAAATAAATAAAAGAAAAAATGTCTATGTGTGATTCTTTATTAACTCTCTGGTCTTCTACCATTTTAATGTGGATATTACAGCTCCCTACTTTCAGACAGAAATCACACTCTGTAGATATGAACCTTGAAACAATGCCATTAGTATGAAACATTGACAAGATTAGCAGTATTTGCCATATCAACATAGATATTATGACACACAAAAAGTAGATCACACATCCTGAAGCTTTGACACTCTGCATTTTACATTTAGGGAGCAATATACCCGTTTTCTCAAACTAGTCTTTTGTCCTTTCACAATAGATGTCTAGATGACTCTCAGCTGACTCTTAAGCATATATTCATGAACATGGTATAAAAGTTATGCCCTAAGTCAGTCAATGTTATCGCAATCTTTGCTGTAAGCCTATACTCCCAGACACACACTGTAAGTATACATCAAAATAGCAGAAGTGTTAAACACTTAATTAGTCCTGTACCACTGCTAACGATTCACACTTGCAAGCCATTAGCTAGCTCTAGTAGAGAAAATTTGCTCTTGCATTGCTAGGCTGTGTGCAGGTCCTCACACTGCATTTACCTACCCAGCACATTCAGCAGATTGAGTGATTCAGGAATGATAATGAGCTGATACCTGACTTACATATTAAATGTTCCAGAAGGGTTAATCTATACTATATAAGCACAAATGGGGCTGAGAAACTTGCAACATAGTAGGGAAGACTGCTTGGATTTACTAACTTAAGATACTGCTGGTTGACTGACTTAAACTGCTGCAATTGCATTAATTTTGGCAAAACTTATCACAAATCCTGTCAAGGTATGTTATGTTCTTTACAAGTAATGCTTAAACAATTATGATGTTATTTTGTTTTCCTAGAAAATTGAGTGATATCTGCAATTACCCATTTGAGTTGGTGTAGAAGGTGTAGGATTTGCTATTACAATGTTCCTTATCTAATGTTAGATGGGTTAATAGCAACATTTCTCTAAGGTTGTGAACATTTTACAAACTTATTACTGGAAGTAGCAATGTTAAACTGACATTTCAGAATATATTCTTTGCTAAGGCTGTTGTATATGCTTGACATAACTGTTATCCCATTAGAAGGGTTGTCTTCTTAGCATTTATGTTTTCTGGGGTAGAGTAAAACAGTTGTTTTATAGGAGATCTTTCATTGTTATTACATAAATGAGTGTCGTCTACAGTTTGCAAAATTCTTTTAGTAAGGAAGGTTTAATTATTTCTTTTAAAAGTGATCATTGACTTGTATTACATACAGCAGTTTTTTTCCCACATGTCCTTAGCATTGCTAACAGACATTGGAATACAGAATGCAATTTAAAAAAAAATTAAAAGTGTCATTTCATACACTCCCTTCATTAGTGATGTTATATATTGCAGACTAACACATTTCTTTCCCCCTATTTAGTTCAGTTATTGCCAAAGTGTAAATCCACCCCACATGCAAGTGATGATGACTGTGCTAGCTCTTTGCACACTTTTAAGTGAGTTAGGGTTTCCTATGTCTGATGCACAGAATTAATAGATAATGCTTGCCTAGTCAGATGCTTACTTACATCAAAACTATTGTACTGAACTCACTTTTTGTTATTCTGCTCAAGTTCAACTGAATATTAATTAGGTTGTTATCCATTCTGTAGCTGCAGTAGTTATAGTAGTAATACTGTCCTATTAATTATGAATTACAGCTTGCTCATCCCTTTTTGCAGATCTTGCTTTGATTGCCCTGGTCACTGTTGGAGTTTCTAAGACAGGCAGCTTTTACGTGAGATGCACAGTGTTGAGCAGGTCAAGCATATGTGTTTGGTCAATACATATTTGTTTTATTACCCTATTGGATAGAATATTCCTAATTTGTTTCTTGTGTAATCTTGCAATATTTTTTATTCTTATGGATGCATAAGTCTGCTTGCTCATATACCTAAGTGGATAATTATCAAATTTGACTTAACATTGTAGGTGTTGTTTTGACATGGGCCTGCTTTGGCTTGATGTACCAGATGTAATCATTTGTATCTCTTCTTTGCAGGTTTGTCACTTATCTTGGTTAATGCTGTTGTCACATTTTGTCTCTTCTGGGGTTGACTCATGTAATGGCTGTGCTTTGTGAGTATCAGACAGAGTCAACCACAGAGAAGTCAACATGTATCAGCAGCACTAACTGAGATAAGTGATAAACCTATAAAGAAGAGATAAAATGATTGCCCTCATATGTAAGTATTGTATTTCACTAAGATAAAATATTGATGAACTGTACAGGAATGTAGCAGTAACACATGAGTGATATATGCAACATAAACATATAAAAACAAGTATGCTATTAAATGGTATATAAAATTGGCTTTCAATGCACATGGTATACATCCTGTACATCAAGCCAAAAGAGGTCCATGTCAAAACAATGTTATCATGATTATTCATGCATGCATCAGTGTTACTGTATGTATGCTCTTTTCAACAGACATACAGCAATGATTTCACGGCATTTTTAAAATCCATTTGTTAATTATCATATAAATTCAATTATGTTATAACCTTTCCATCATAACACTCCTGAGTTTATTTTAACCTGTTCACTATTCATGTTGCAATTGTCTTACTTGCAGTAATATTACATTTAAAAATAGACAATGTTAACATCAAAACCTTGTATTTCTGGAGTAGTGAGGATGAACCAAGAAGCGTCATTACACTTTCAGAGCACATAGACTTAACATGATGATCCACTTCTCTGGCTCTACTGATGGCACTATGGAGAATCAACAATTGTAGAACAACCATAGAAATTACAGTACTGACTGATAATAATGGCAGATGCTGCATTGGTGTATAAATGTGCTTTACCAGTCTTGCAGCTTTTACTTGTTACTAAGTAAACACCATCATATTTCAGAAAATTGACCTGTATATATTCAGGAAATTTCTTAGATGATCCAGTCACTCCTTATTTATCTCCCAATTCCTTTCTATCTCTTCAGGAGCTGCAAAGACATAGAGAATATAATAAGAATTTGCAGGGTGACGTGATATCAGGTAGTATGCATAAGTGTTTTATGCTACACTTACACTGTGAAGGTAGTGATCAAACCTGAGATTTATCCTCCCATCTCACAAGGAAGTCACACTTTTGACTTGTAATTTCACTATAAACTGGAAGGCACAGTTTCCCCATGGATGGGATACCAGTTACATTGGTGACAGCTTTGGGCAACATATTCCAGCTACAGCCTTGTACTGAGACCCTGCAAAGCCCCGTTCCCCCCTCAGGAGTTAACAGCTGTAATGCTTATGGAGGAGTTGATGAATGTTCTTTGTCTTCTCCTCCTGTACATCAAGCCAAAAGAGGTCCATGTCAAAACAATGATAATCATGCATGCATCAGTGTTACTGTATGTATGCTCTTTTCAACAGACATACAGCAATGATTTCACGACATTTTTAAAATCCATTTGTTAATTATCATATAAATTCAATTATGTTATAACCTTTCCATCATAACACTCCTGAGTTTATTTTAACCTGTTCACTATTCATTCTCTGTGATCTGAAATTAGCATTACCTTCCCCTACACCAGCCATAATTCTCTCCTTCCAAGATGTAAGGAAAATGGCTTTGATTTAGCTCCCAAAACAGATCTCACATTTCATATCCTTTGTGCAGTGATGCCAAATGGTGAGGATCACATTATGTTAACCCCTTTAATGGAGATACAAATTAAAATCCAAAAATGAGCAATGACAACCAGAAGCACGATAAAAACCAAAAAGTTAAAAATTACCACAATAAGTGCTTTCTTCTTGTATTACAAAACGTCTTCAGATCTGAAGAAGTTTCATAATACAGGATGAAAGTGCTTATCATGATAATTTTTAATTCTTTGGTTTTTATCATGCTTCTGGTTTTTATTGCTCATGTTTGGATTTTAATTTGTATCTCCATTAAATGAGTTAGTATTTGTGAACCATGGGTCCATGCTGTGTTCCTTGTTTTTAGTTTGTGTTTGCTTTTCATTCATGTTGTCAGGATCACATTGTGTAACAGATGGCCATATAAATCTCATATATGTACTGTATTTACTGCACTGTTATGGCTCCAGTGACACTACTTTCAGGTGAGAAACATGGTGGACCTGCTTCCATTTGTTTGCTGCTGAGATTACATAATCAACAGTGACTCCAGATTAGCATGATTATTCTTGGCATATCTTTTGCCTTAACATTGACAGCTATAAGTTCCAGAGCATGTACACCTGGTAAGATTGATAAAAGAAACAGCTTTGCATAGTCATCCTGACTATTAATTACATTAATACAAATTACACATTAAGGGATTTGAACCCCTGACTGCCTCCTTCATGCTCTCTTGATTTCTCATCTACCTATATACATCACAGCCTGACATTTGTTAATGTTTTCAGGAAGCATACATTTGCAGGTCTTTTGCCATCTGTAAGAAAAATGCAAAATGACCAATGCTGAATACACTGAAATCATCATACAAACACTCAGCCTTACTTAGTTATCAGTTATACATCACAAGTGCAGTGCAATAAGTCTTGGATGGTTTTGGAGTGTATATCAGTTTGTCAACTTGTGTTTATATCATCATTGGTTTCTGTCTGTTATGCATCAAATTTAAGATCATTCACACAATGATCAGCAAGTCAGTAATGCATTGAAAGATTTCCGTTTAGTTTTTCCCATGAGATGGTAAATGTCATTTATGCTTAATAACCTATGTGTGCTACTGTTGCTCTATACAAAGCTCATACAGCATCAGGATCATAACATTTTTTTTTCATTTGAATCTGTTAGTTCTTTTTGAATGTGTGCTGTGCTACTTATGAGTAGGCAACATGGCAGAAGTCACTATGCAAAACCATTACTTATGCATGCCACATAGCTTCTACAGGACAGGTTTTAATAATACAAATTTCAGCTAATCACAGTAAATGAAAACACAGTAAAATGACTCCACATGAAATTATTCGAACACATGCATAGCTCAGTGTAACAAACATAGCTTTACAGAGATATGCCACTGAAGCCTGCAGACAAAAATGTGAAGTACACATAATATTATTTCAAGACATCCCACATTCATTGGATTAGAACCATGCATGCAATGCACTGAAATGAAGGTTTCATGTTATTATTACCATGACCCATTGAATCTGTGGCAAATGTAATCATTGTATATTACCTTGCTTTTTTAATGTTATATTTACTTACTGACATGCAGTAATGCTATGTTCTGGTACATGACTGCTCTGGATCATCTGTTGGGGTGAGGGCTGATCCTCAAAGCTGGTCATCTGTAACATCTTCAGATGTTACTCAGCATGGCCATGGATGGGGCGAGTCTTTATCCTGCAGTGGTTGCATTTCCACTGCTATATCAGGGATGGATGTCTGTACACCTAGGAGAAACTGTTCCCATGGTTGTGGTCATGCTGACACCTCTTTTGGCAGATGTCAGTCATGTTAGGCTAGCATACCAACATCTAGCCGAGGCTGTGTAACAGCCAGTGCAACTCTGACAGGGCCACTTCTCATATGTGGGGGCATGCACACAGGTTCATAGGTTGGTACTAGGCTATCGGCTCTAGGGCATATACAAGCCTAGCCATAACAGTTCCCTGGCTATTTCTTCCCTCAGTATTTACTTCCCTGGACCCCTGTCTAACAGGGCAACTGATGTAATTTCCCAGGGTGAATTTCCTATCTTCCATCTAATCATCAAGGTTCCTTTTGAAGAGGGCCAAAGAGGCTCTCTGCTTGACATGTATGGGCAGTCTATTCCAGAGTCTGGGGAGTCTCTGGGTCAGGAACCTATTCCTCCAGCATTTTTTGTTCATTGTGATGGCAAGGTTTAGATCCCTGGAGTGTGTGTCTCTGAGAGATTGGGATTTCATTAACTGTAGCATGTCCAACAGCTCTGGGTTTGACATGGCCTTGTATGTTAAGCAGATATAATCAATGAGTAGATGATATTCGACAGAGTACAGCTGAAGTTTTTCTAGATGGTCAGCATAGGGCATCTGTTTTAGGCCTGTGATTCATCAAGTGAGGTACTTCTGCAGCCTTTCCAGTTGCTGCAGATGTCTTAAGAGGTACATACCAAATGGGGCATTGTATTACATAATGGGTCTAATGATGGATGCATACAGTGGGACAATGACCTCCTTTTTTTCTGGTATGAAAAGCCCTTAATGATGAGGTATGCCACATAGAAGGATTTCCTGACTGCTGTGGTGATGTGGTTATTGAAGGTGAGACCACTGTCCATCTGTGCCCCTAAGTCTCTTATCACACTTTCAGTGTTTAGTGTACTGCCACCTATGTGGAAATTCACTTGTACATGTTTTTTCCCAAAGAGTATAACTATACATTTCTTGGCACTGAGCTTGAGCCCATGGCTCTGGCACCAAGCATCTGTTTTTGAAAGGCCCTTTTGTAGAATATCCACATCATTTGGGGATTCAATAATGGCTCCCAGTTTGCAGTCATCTGCGAACTTTGTTAGCCAGAGTCCCTTAGTGTTGGCCTGTACTTCAGAGAAGTAGATACAAAACAAGAGCGGTCCCAAGACTAAACCCTGAGGTACTCCACTTGTCACTTGTCTGGAGCTGGATTTGGAGTCAGCTACTTTTACAGTGTGGGTTCTGTCAGTAAGACAGTTGGCAACCCATTGAGTGACATAGGGATTAATGCTCAGCTTTATAAGTTTATCTATGATTCCAGAGTGGGGGATGGTGTCAAAGGCCTTGGCGAGGTCCAGGTAGGCTGTGTGGCTCACCTTACCATTGTCCATGGCTCTGGAGACTGATTCAAAGAAGTCAATCAGGTTCAGGAGACAAGATCAGCCCTTCATGAACAAAAACTGTGTGGGGTCCAGTGTTTGAAGGGTGCCAATGTCTTTGGTTATAAGTTCCATGATGATATGTTCCATGGCCATGCAGATCAGGCTTATCAGACTGATGAGGCAGTAACTCCCGGGATCCAAGGTGGATCCCCCCTTGTGGAGTGGGATAACTGTAGCTGTGCACCACTCAGTGGGCACAAAGCCTGAGGTGAGGCTATGATTAAACAAGACACTTAGGTGAGGTGCCAGTTCATTTTGTAGTTCATGCAATACACAGCCTGGGATGTCATCTGGTCCCATGGATGTTGTATTTTTGGCTTTGGAGAGTGCATTTTCTACTTGTGTGGCTGTTATTACCAGAATTTGGCAATTTTTCAGTATTGAGATGGGCCCTTTAGGGGGTGAGAGAGGGGATGAAGTTTGCACTGAATCAATCTGCCAGGATATTGGCAATATTCTTGGGATCAGTATATTTAATGCCATTCGGTTGTAGCTCAGAGCAGCTCTGAGTATTGCCATTTAGATTCTTGACATAGCTATAGAATGTCTTATTGTTGTCTTTGGAATCTTTGGCAATTTTATTTTTGTAACTAGCTTTGGAGGATTTTATGAGGGATCTCAGCTTCTTACTGAGGCTGGTAAGGGAATTTTTTGCATCCTGGGATTTTCCTCTTTTCTGCAACCATTTCTTCCTTTTGTTGTTAAGTTTGTTTATGGCAAGGGACCACCAGATTGGCTTCCTTTTTTTAGAGGAGAGTGTATTGGTTCTATTCGGGATGGCGCGATTCATGCACGAGTGGATGTGCTCGTACAGTGCCTTAGTGTAGGATTCAGCAGTCAAACTTTCAGTTCCCGTCTGCATGGGTGTCATGAAGTTTGTCACTTCTGACTTGAGTAGAATGAAGTTGGCTTTGGAGAAGTTTTTTACAGAGGTTTCATTACTGAGGGGTGGGGGTGGGTTGCGGATGTCAAGGGTGATTAGCTTATAGTCAGACCTGACCAACGAGGGGGTGACCATAGGTGTGGAGCATCGATTTCCCATGTTGGTAATGACCAGGTCTAGGATATTGGATCCCCTGGTGGGACTAAGGATTAGTTGATCCAGGGTGCTGGAATTTATGAATTCCAAGAACCGTTGGGCAAACATGTTGGTACACGAGTAGTTTTCCCAGTTAATGGCAAGGTAGTTGAAATCACCCAGTATTAGGGTGTTTGGTTGTATCTTAATATTTTCCATTATGTTTAGAAAGGTGTAGTGAGGCATGGTGGGGGAGCTGTAGCAAGCTACAATTTGGATTGCAGTCTTACCTAGTGTTAGTTGCACCTGGAGAATTTCAGACAGATTGTGTTGGGCAACTAGCCTGGTGTTGTGAATATCCTTGGTGAATATGGACACTCCTCCACCTTTAGTGCTTCGGTCCTGGTTTGGTGGCCGAAAAGTGTGGTAAGAATTGTAGCCTGGTATTACAGGGGTGCTCTCTGGAGCCTTGAACCAGGTCTCAGTTACTGCACAGATATCAATGTTCTCCATTTTATAGGAGTGCCTCGAGAGAGTGCATTTTGAGGTTTAGACTTCTAACATTGAGTGGCATTACCTTCAGATTTTGCATGCTTGTACCTGTTATGGTGGTGGTTTTTGTCCTTTGAACCTTGTCTAAAAAATTCACTATAGGGGTGGCAAGAGCCTTAGCCAGTAACCTGAATCCCAGGGGCGACAGGTACAGACCATCTCTGGCAAAGCATCATGGTCTGTCGAGCATGTTGTCCCAGGCAGACAGATACTGGATCCCATATGAATGACACCAGAAGATTAGCCAATTGTTGAAGTCAATCATTTTGTCCTTATACTGTGGTATCATTCTGGGCAAAGGCAGGATGCTACTCAGGGTTAGGTTCATACCTGCCTGGGCCACATGATCCGAGAGCTCTTCCATATCTCTTTTCATGTAGCCCAGGGAGGTACGTCTCAGGTCATTCACTCCAACATAGACAAATGAGTCATATTTGTACTTGTTGTGGAGTGACTTGAGTGCATGCATTATGTGGTGGATCATGGCACCCGACAGGCAACTGACTGTAATTTTCTATTTGTTCAGCCTGGTGAGTGGGACATCAATGTGCCTGACTATAGAGTCACCTTTGACTAAAGTGTTGGGTACATTGTCTTGACTTAGGGGCTGTTGTTGGGAGGCACACTGGTGTTGTGAGCTATGTGACACTTTGATTGTGATTGGTGTTTGTGTTTCAGCTTTGGAGGTCCTTGTTGCTTGGGCAGGTTAATGTTAAGGGCCTCCACATATGTGGGTTTAGTGTTGCTATGTGTGGGTGTTGATGGTGTGGGTTTAGAAGGGCTATGTGTTGCTTGAGGTGCAGTGCAGGTGTTAACCTTCTCCTCTTGACTGTCTAGCACAATCTTGGGTGTAGAGAGCTTTGCTTCCAGTTTGGCTAAGTGCATCTCTCGCAGGTTGTAGTGTTGGGTGGTAGGAGGAGAAGGTTGTCTGTGTACATGAGGCAATTGCTGCATTGCCCCAGTATGCCCAGATTCACCAGGCGAGCAGGAGAAATCACCAGAAGCTGACCCTTGGACATGCCTGGTTTGGTGTTTTTTTTGTTTGTAAAGTACAAGAGCTGTTTTCCCATACCTTAGCAAGGTACTTTGCAATTATAGGCTGTTTAGTGCCTACAATTAATTTCTCCTTATTAACAAATGGAGTTGAGTGCTTGTATCAGTTTAAGACTTCCTAGTGCTTTCCAGCAGGTTTTAAAGCAAGTACTAGTCACAGGGATGCTTAAAGGTAAGATGAAAAAAATGGTTTATCCTAAACACTGCAGTGTGCACTAGAGGAGTTAGATGTGAAAGTAGGTAACTTACTTTTTTCCTGTCTAAAAAGTTAAGTTTTAGTGGAGAGTCACTATTTTAAAACAGCAAGATAGATTGAAAGGGGGTGGTCACTTTTGTATTCTGGTACTATGGAATACAGTAGGATGGCCAATAAATTTAAATAGTTGAAGGAGAGTGATTTCACAAAATTATATTTTTTGTGCTTACTCACACGAGCCAGTAAAACAGAAAGGAAATGAGATATATGGTCAAATTAACATAAGGGTGTACCCTCTGCCATGCTTGCCTTGGACCTGTTCAGAACACCACAGTATGCTGATGGCCCACATGCAGAGGCTCTGACCACCACTGGCTATAGCCTATCCCCCACACACAGTGCTCCAGGCTCTTTGACAAAGTAAACCACCCCCAACACACCAAGCATTTACATGTTGAGCATAACTGCAGTCATTCTTTTTTTCCTCAAATCAATAATCCAGCTCCTACACCTTCCTGTGAAAGATACTCACTAATGTACCTCCCCCCATATGCGTCAGTAGTACTTGTCTGAATCAGCTAAAATGGTGTACATTTATTAGGTACAGTTTCCTTCCCTACCTGTACAAATGATAAGTGTGGCTAGTTCTTTTTTTCATTGTATGACTTGGACTGCCTATATATGACTGACATAGTGGCCACATAGCAGGTTTTCCATTGTTGCATCTACTCCTGATATTTTGTAAGAGTTATTATGTGCTTGTAACCAACCGAAAACAACCAGAAAGGCACCAAAGAGGTTGAAATATGTGGAATAGACAGCTCACTTTATTACAGAAATCAATGCTTAACAGTTTCACAGCATTTTCATCCTAGCAGGACTTCATCAGATAATCAAGCCTTTCCCAGTACTTTCATATATATGTCCCCCCTCCCCATTCAAATCAACTTTAATTACCAAATAGCTAATCAAACATAGTTAAAGTACCCTAACCCATTTAAAACATTTAAAAAATAATATTTCAACACTTTTAAAAGGTATTTACTTTATATGCATCATATAAAATATTACATAAAGATGCATAAAATATAAAACAAAACAATATAAATGAATACCAGCTGATGATATGTGTTCTTATTAAGGGCTAGTGGAGTACCAAATGTGTGTACACTACTGACATCTTCTGGCTACCTTTATAATCTTCCTAAAGTACAAATCCTGTACCACTCAGCCTATATAGGGATGAATTACACCTCAACCATTTATGTATTTTCACCCTGGGGCATAAAACAATATTTAGAAAAATATATATTTTTAAAAATGCATTAAAAGTTTAAAAATTATTTTCTCTTCCCTAGGGGGATTAAATTGTACTCTCTTCTTATTTAAGCATCCCCTCAATTCCGTTTCCACTTGTGCCTCAACATTTTTTAACAGAGGATGTAGAGGTGGGTTCATAATATTTTTCTTTTTAAACTGTGTTTTAAATCCTCCTACAAAGTTATTCTTCAACAAAAGCTCCACATCTTTCTTCCTTAGGAAAATCTTAAGCTCTATTCGCACATTAGTAATCTGAACCCTATGGCCTGGAATAAATTGTAGCCCTTTACTAAATAATTAAAAATGTGGCAGGGTAATATCCAAACTACTAAAATTAAAAATGCTAAAAATTGTATGTATGTATCTGTTACCTTCCAGTATAATCTTATAATTTTCTCTCATCTCTTCCCCTTCCCTTTTTCTCCGTCCACCACTTTCTAGTACCTCCTTTCATTTAGGGGTCTCGCTTTGTTGGGATAATCAAACACAAAAAAGGACCAATGGTGCGCACAAAAAGACCAAGAAACAATAGTAAGCAACACCAACCAGGAATGAACACGAACAATGTAAATGCAAAATCCAGACACAGTTTATTGTCCACACAGTGTTGCTTACTATTGTTTCTTTGTTGGGATAATAGTGTATCTGTGTCTTTTGTCTGAGCCTTTCTGATCTCCGCAAAGGGGGGAACTCTAAAAGGTCATCTCGGTTGTATTGACTAATATTGGTGTTATCATTATTATAATTGTTAAACTGATTAAAACTTTCACCCCATTGTGTGTTTACCCTTTTCTCAACAGCCTCTCCTTCCACCGCACTATCTCCTGTCCTCCCAGTTTGGTAATAACTTTGCCTCTTAAAAGCTGTTTTAGGTTTTGGATAACTACGCTTCTCTTTGTATTCCACTATATCCCTATCCAATTTTTTATATTTCTTTTGTAAAGGAACACACATCTCTGATCTATTTTCATTCTAATATTAAAATATTTCATTTTTTCCTCTAATATAAACATTAAATCAGTAAAAATCACGTTATTCAACCTAGCTATCTCCCCATAAAACTTATCCATATCCCTTTCATTTTCCTTGCTAATAGTTTTAATTTATTAACAGTTGTTCTTTTTTAGATTTTTAATGAAATAATAATGATTTAGTTAATGGAAACACTGATGGTGATGCCTATGACAGTAATTTGTATAGGATACATGATTTAGTGTTGAAATACAAAACTTTGATTATTGATAATAGTTATTTGAAAGAGTATATTGCAAGAGGGATTGTACCAAAAGGGTTGTAGGTGTACAAATACCTGAATAATCTAAAGGAAGGGACTACATTTTTAATGAGTTAATTAAAATTTTTGACTACTGTGGTTTTGACATTATGAAGGCTATTATCAAGGAAAATGAAAGGGATTTGCAAAAGTTAAATGGGGAGATAAGTTGAATAACGTGATTGTTACTGATTCAATGTTTAAAATAGAGGAGGAAAACTTGAAATATTTTAATATTAGAAGGAAAATAGATGAGAGATGTGTGTTCCTTTACAAAAGAAAATGTAAAAAATTGGATAGGGATATAGTGGAATACAAAGAGAAGCGTACTTATCCAAAACCTAAAACAGCTATTAAGAGGTAAGGGTATTACCAAACTGGGAGATTGGGAGATAGTGTCATGCAAGGAGAGGTGGTTGAGGAGAGGGTAAACACACAATGGGGTGAAACTTCTAATCGGTTTAACAATTATAATAATGATAACACCAATATTAGTCAATACAGCTTAGATGACCCTTTAGACTTCCCTCCTTTGAGGAAATCAGAAAGGCTCAGACAAAAGACACAGGTGCACTATTATCCCAACAAAGGGGGACCCACAAATGAAAGGTGGTACTAGGAAGTGGTGGAAGGAGAGAAGTGGAAGGGGAAAAGATGATAGAGAATGGTCAGATTATAGTGGAAGGTAACAGGTACATATATAAAAAGTTTAGCATTTTAAATTTTAGTAGTTTGGATATTACCCACACACATTTTGAATTACTTAGTAAAGGGCTAAAATGTATTCCTATCCATAGGGGTCAGATTATTAATGTGCTGATAGATCTTAAGCTTTTCCTAAGGAAGAAAATTTTGGAGATTTGTTTCAAGAATAACTGTGTAGTTGGATTTAAACACAGTTTAAAAAGAAAAGTATCATAAACCCATCCCTACATCATCAATTAAAAAATTTTGAGGCACAAGTGGAAACAGAATTGAGGGGATGTTTAAACAAGAAGAGAGTACAATTTAATCTCCCTAGGGAAGAGAAAGTATCAATGGAGGAATTAAGACAAAATGAGTATATAAGGGTAATGAAGCTGAATAAAGGGGTAGGGTAGTGATGATGGATAGTATATTATATTCTGGCAAAATGATGGATTTACTAAATAACAACACCAGATATTCTAGAGTGTCAAAAAATGAGATAAATTTGGCTTATAGCAAAATAGACTTTATTTTGAAGGAATTGGTGGATGAAGATCTGATTAGACAAGATACTTTTCAATATTTATAGATGGATAAACCTAAGATCCCATCTATTTTTGGGATTCCAAAGGTTCACAAAACCCGGATGACCCCTTTTAAGACCAATTGTGGTTGCTAATGGCTCAAAAACATACACATTGCCAAAATATTTAGATTCTAAATTAAAAAAATGTTTGGGTAAACCAAAAAGGCATTTTAAAGGATTCTTGGGAATTTTTACATTTTGTTATTTGTGACCTTGGACATATAGGGCTTGTTTATGGTTATACCTCATAAATTAGGACTCAGATCATTTGAGGAAGCATTATTAGCAAGGGGGTGAGGTGCAGATATCCTACAAGTATGTATAGATCTAATGAACAAAGTGTTGGGCAACAACTTCCTCTTTCTGAGGGTGAATTTTTTAAACAGACTAAAGAAGTGGCCATAGGGGTGTCCTGTACCCCTACGTATGCTAATATAGAGTTGTCAGTATGGGAGGAGAAGTACTTGTTTCATTCCAGGTATGCTAAACATTCAACTTATTATAGGAGGTAACTGGATGATATTTGTATTTTTGGACAGGGTCAGAGACAACATTGAATGAGTTTATTGAATATATTAATAATACCACTGACTTTTTGAAATTTACCCATTGTAGTACCAGAGATAAAATGAATTATTTGGACATCACTATATATAAATTGACTTAAGAGAGGAAATTTAAGTCCACCATACACAGGAAAGACACCTTTTCTAACTCTTATTTATATTTTACCAGTTCGCACCCTTTTAAGCAAAAAAGAAGTATCTTAAAAGGGCAATTTATTAGGGGCTGTAAGATGACATCATTATATCAGGGGTTTTTGGGCAGAAAATGTGAAACTTAAAGAAATGTTCTTAGAAAGAAAATATCCCTTAGAATTAATAGAAGAATTAATGGTGGAGGTGGAAAAGGAAAGGCATATTTGGGTCTAGTATGGGTATAGGGCAGGAAGGCCAAGAGGAAGAACTTATACTAAATCAAAATGTGGTACCAAAAGAATAAAATAGGGTGGGTACATACTTTATGAATTTTAGTAGTGATACATATGCTATTAGGGAAATTGTGGTGAAACATTGGGAAAGGTCTGCTTGCTATTTGGATTTGAAAGATTTATTTAAGGAGCCCTTAAAGTTTACCTATAGGAAAGGGAGGAATGTTAAGGACCTACTTGAGAACAGAGTGGGAAGGAAAGGAAAAACGAAGAAAGGTATTGTCAAATGTGGGGCCTGCTCACAATGTCCCTATATAGTGAATTGTGAGTCAATATACATCCCGGATAGAAATAGAACCATTGAGGTTAGCACATACTCTAACTGTGATAGTATAGGAGTAATATATATTACTACCTGTAAGGGATGTGGGGCATTCTATATACATAAAAACATTAGGAAGCTGAGAAGAAGGATTTATGAACACGTGAACAAAATTAAAAATAAGGATGTTAATAATGCTATGTACAAGCATAGTTTAACTTGTACCTCGGCTAAATACAGTTTGTTTGTGTTGGAAAAGGTTAAGCAAGATGCAAGAGGAGGACACTGGGAAATCAGAATTGAATATAGGGAACTTTTTTGGCAATTAATTTTAGAGGCGAATAGATTCCCAGGGTTAAATGAACATATTTCTTTGGTTCCAATACTTAAATTAAGGGCAGCTAAATTGTAATATTTTATCAAAACATTTTTAATAATTTTTAATAACTTTGAATACATTTTTAAAAATATATATTTTTCTAAATATTGTTTTATGCCCCAGGGTGAAGGTGTAATTCAGTCCCTATATAGATTGAGTGGTTCAGGATTGTAATATAGGAAGATTATAAAGGCAGCCAGGAGATGGCAGTAGTGCACACACATTGGGCACTCCACTAGCCTTTAATAAGAAAACACATTATCAGCTGGTATTAATTTATATTATTTTGTATTATATTTTATGCATCTTTATGTAATATTTTATATGATGCATATAGAGTAAATACCTTTTAAAAGCATTATATTATTATTTTTTTTTAAATTTTTTGAATAGGTTAGGGTATTTTAAATATGTGCACTTAATTGATTAGCTATTTGGTAATTAAAGTTGATTTGAATGAGGATGGAGGATATATATATATATATATATATATATATATATGAATGCATTGGGAAAGGCTTGGTTGTCTGATGAAGTCCTGCTATAGGAGAATAAAAACACGGTGAACCTGTTAACCATTTATTTCTGCAATAAAGAGAGCTGCATATTCCACAAAAGGAGACGAGTCAATGTTTTTTATGATTGTGACCTCTTTGGTGTTCTCCTGGTTCATTTTTGGTTGGTTATGAGTTTTGCTTAAGGCACCATATTTCCTCCGGCTCATTGTGATTATTATGTGCTTGAACATGAGCAAATGGTCATGTACATAGCTAATGCATGTGCAATATGGTTGAGTTCAATTTTCTTGTTTCTGAATTGCTCCTCCAAGATTTTTTTGTTCATTAGTATACAGCTCATTATACAGTCATTAGAATATACCTCAACTGTACTTTGCTTTGCTTTCTAGCTGGCCACATTGTGTCAGAGTGTTTCCTGAATTGCACTCCCCTTTTGCCTTCACTCATCACACAGATATGCTTAGTGAAATGAAGTGGGTGTTTATGTATCCCAGCCATTAGTGTTATACTCAGATGAATAAAAAATAATATATATAGATTGAAAGGTAGATAGATATATAGATAGATATGGATAATTATACATAACAACTATTTAAATAAACAACCAACCAAAGAACTGAATTGCATATTCCAGTTTTGAAGTAGGTTTGGGCTTATGCACTCACTTATGCCTTTATTTTACCAGTCAGGTATTGCTGAACAATATTCCTCTCAGAGATGTAGCTAGCTTTAATAGCCCCTGGTTACTCCCAGTAGTGCCCCCCCAAATCCCCAATTCTTCATTAGAAGAGCAAAAAAGAAAAACAGGTAGTCCTGCTCCTTGCTCTGACACATCAACCAAGTAGCCAAACAGATACCCGGCCCCTCCCACCTGCCCCAGCTCTTCAATGGAAGAGAAATAAAAAAAGCATTCATCTGCAGTTAATTACCTGGATTTCCTGAAATGCAGAAGCCAATCGGGTCCTGTTTCTATGGCCAGGCCCCAACTCTCCTTCCTCAGATTATAGTTAAAAAAAGCTTTTTTTTGTTTTAAACTATAGCACACTGCTTGCTATAAATGTAGTATAAATGTATAGTAAATGTAGTAGTAATGTATAAATGACAGTCACTACAGTTTATATCCCACACAAAGCACTACTACAATGTTCAGATTTTTACCTAGAAAAGAAAAAAAAAGAAACATGTTTTTTTCTTTGAAATTATAGAAAACTGCTTGCTCCAAATGTGGAAAGCAGTTGCTAGAGTTTATACAGCACGTACAGTGCTACAGTGCTCAGGTTTTTACCACAAATGCAATATCAGTTTTAAAAGCTAGTATGCACTAAAGAACAATCGGGATGATACATTGCATGGTCAATAGTGCCCCCTAACACTTATTGATTGGGGCAGTTTCCCTTATTGACCTGCCCTAGCTATGCTACTCATTCTGCAGATGAATCACAATTAAGATTATTTATCCCCAGGAATATACTTAATTTTTCTCAAGATCACTTTTTTAGATTTAATCTTGTTTAGGACATCACTTCTTAATTTTACTATTGGTCGCAAGTTCATTTCCAGAAATGATAAGTCTTCTTGATGTCTTTGTGTGTGTGTGTGTGTGTGTGTGTGTGTGTGTGTGTGTGTGTGTGTGTGTGTGTGTGTGTGTGTGTGTGTGTGTGTGTGTGTATGCACACTCAGGCATATCTGTGTGCATACAAATGCATATATGTGCACGTGTGCACACACATTGTTATACTGAAATTATTTTGTCTATGCTTCATTGCCACTCCACTTGTGAAGGCACTGTGTATTATGTTCTAGTAGGGAAAAAAACTCAATATGCCGTGCAACTGTTTCCTCAATGAAATTGAAAATTCCATTTTTCTCACCATTTTGTCTGCCAAAGAATGCAACCTATGTCTGCTGCCAACAAATGCTTTACAGACCATATAACCTGTCATTTTGCAATCAATTGAATTAACCACATAATTAATTAAACCTTATTTCTTTGCAAACCATTTCATACATTATGAACTGTAAATATTGCTTGCTCTGCTTACTTTCTTAAAAATGTTTAAAGCATCCTTCAAACAAAGAGTGCTTTTATTATACAACTGGCATGTAAATGATATGTGAACATGCTCTCAGACATTATCTACTGTGTAACAATAGTATTATTGTTTGATGTTTTGGTGATGTGGATTGTTAAATAAAGTTTGTAGCATTATAGTATGCATGATATGCTTTGAGGGAGAAATCAGATATCAGCAAAATTATTGTGTAGACAAGAAGAGAATATTTAATTGTAGCAGCATTCTTTTGCTGTCTATGATAAGTAGATTGTACTTCAAAACTAATTATATTGTCAAATTGTCTGTCTGCCTCTCTGCATGATGAAGAATGTATTACTCTATAACTATTTCGATATGTTGAATAAATGTTTGTCTGAAGTTCTTTCCTCAATCTTTTGAGAGGGCAAAGTAGTACCTTTCTCTGTATCACTGTTAGGCCATCACATAATGTTACAGCACTAATGAATTCCCTGACATCCAGAATTATGATCATTTCATAACTATATCCTCACCTTTCTTATTTTTATGCATTTATTTCTTCACTTTGATTGACCTTAGAAACTTTTCAAGGCTTAATTAACTTAATATATAATTCTCAAAACTGTACTCAGTCCTACAGTATTGAAAAACAAAGAAAATGTATTTTTTTCAGTTGATCAGGTATGAAGGCTCCAATCTGAACACTATAGTTTGAGTAGAGACAGATTCAAAATATTTTAGTTCATGGTTTTAAAACTCATATATCAACTGCTACTACTAAACTGGGTGAGGGGACTAGTCAGAGTGCTATTTCAATAGGCAATAAAGTCATGTAAAAAGCATGGTATATGTATGTAAATATGTATGACCCAAAGTTAATACCACATAATAATCATGCAATATAATTACAGAAAATGTTGTAGTGGTAGAAATAATTCGTATTGTCAGTTTGCTGAAATTACACTATTTCAGGTGCAACCTAAAAGAAGTACACTGTTAAAAAGTGGTTGTGTAGATTTACATTATTTATGAACCTCTGAGTTGGTAGCTTGTTTTGCAATTTCATTTCTTAAACTAATAGTTCTAAATTCTGTTTGTAATTTATTAAAATTTAAAATGAAAATGTTATCTATAAAGACCATGACATGACATCTGTCACTAAATATCTCATCAAAGCATATCAGCACATTTAGGAATGTTTGCCATGGTGAGTCTAAGGTCTTAATGATTACTTACGCTAACCTGGGATGCCTCAGGAAAATTGCATAAGAGGAAATATTCTTTAGAGCGACAATATTATTAAAGGAAGTAATGCAGAAAATACTACTAACCTTGGTGATAATGTCCAGCTCTGTGACACAGGGGATAAAGCCCAGACAGTAATCCAGATCACCTCAGTTTGAATTAAGTCTCAGGTGTAATAGGAGCTGGATGGAGGGTGAGGATGAGTAGCATATGAGATGCTCATCCTGTGGGACATGTGGTTATTTCCAGCCAACTTGGCTGCTGCTCGGATACAAGCACAGGCCTTTACGAGGTAAGGAGACTATGCAAGGGAGAATGAGGGATTGAAGTCCTTGTGAGAATATGCTAGGGAACCTGCATGTACAGACAGAGCATTATAGAGATTCACATATTTACATTACTACCAGTACTGAGCATAGGGCAAGGATGCCATTGAGGGCACAAAAATCTCTGAGAGCTGCTGGTATGATGGCTGCCACCTACTGTACTGGAGAACAGTCCCCAGTAAGGGAGAATCACTAAGCTCAGTCTGACTAGTTATGGTTTAATGGTCAGCCAGCACAGGGACAAAAAGATATAAAAACAATCTTAGTGTCATAGATGTAACTTGGTAAAGGTATTCAATATGCAATAGTACGCCTTCAAACCTTTGCTGACATGAACATTTTAGCCATGAAGTCGACTTTAATTACAAGTGTTACCAAAGCTCATGCTTCAGAAAATTCAGTTGATTTGACTGCTATGAAAGTATCAGCATTATAGCTACAGGTAGTTAATATCACAACAGAAAATGCCTGTCTAAAAAAAACAAATTATATGACTTATAAAAATATGAGAGGTGTAAGAACATAATAATTTATAGTTTACCTGCAAATAATGGAGGTGGTGGCATGTCATTATTTATGTGGAGTAAAACTACCCTTACTTTTGACTTGTCGTTGTTGAGAAGAGATCCTAGAGCATTGTCTTCTACAATAGACCTCAAACATTCAACTTAAAGCAGTGGTAGTTAGAAATTTGGGATGAATGTGAATTTATTAAAAGTGCCTGGACCAAAGATAGAATAGAATTTAAAGAGGCCATTGTCCAAATTATTCATTATTATTCTTCTATAGTGGTTCAACAAAAATAGAACATTTATTTGTCCAATTAAAAGGCATAAATCTGGAAACATTGCATTTTATCTGTGCCGTCCTCTCTTAATGTTAATGTTGCCATACTATAAATTTATGAAAATCAGAGTTTACTAATGAAATTCAAATCTATACTGTGATGTAACCTATTTCTGTATCCTCTGAAATTATTAATAGAAATTAATAATTATAAGTGAAGGGTTTAGTGGGATATAGGCAACTGACTACATGGCAAATATAGAGAATCCATTATTTTTGTCAGTTGTAGATTTTTCTGATGTTACTACAATAATGTTTGCTGTAGTGAAACTCATAGGTTCATAGGTTGGTACTAGGCTATCAGCCCTAGGGCCTATACAAGCCTAGCCATAACAATTCCCTGGCTATTTCTTCCCACACTATTTACTTCCCTGTACCCCTGTCTAGCAGGGTGACTGACGTGATCCCCGGGGTGAATTTCCTTTCTCCCATCCAATCGTCAAGGTTCCTTTTGAAGAGGACCAAAGAGGCACTCTGCTTGACATGTAGAGGCAATCTATTCCAGAGTCTGGGGAGTCTCTGGGTCAGGAACTCATTGACTACACTCCCTTCATCTTTAGAGAATCCTGAGACTTGACAGTCAAATATATTCAGAACTATTCCAGTTTTGATTGTCATGGAAACTGTGGATGACAAAACCTTTTATGAGCAACCTGTTGTTGTTTCTTTTTCAGGTTTTGAACTGCATTAGGTAACTGTATAGCTGAGTTGATGGACATTGCCCTATTATTTATTAAAGCTGATGTATAATTATATTCCTTAATTTGATCACCATTGTTTTATGATTATAAAACAATTGAAAAGAATGAATATCTTTTTGTTTAATGGATTCCTTAGTTTTCATTTTCTTCCAGTTCTGCTCATTCTTCTACAGTGTTCTCCCCTCCACCTTTTCCCTTTTTTTATGTTTCATATCTATTCATATGATAATGATAATATTGACAGCTTTTGATTTTATATATTTCTATATTTGAATTTTTGTTTAATTTTCAACATGTTGATTCATTTATGTGAGGCAATTCCTATATTTATCACCTAATAGTATATAAATACTGCAATGGACAAAGGCTGTTAACCAGTTTTAATACGTTCAGTGTCTATTTTCTGCTTTAACTTTCAAACAAAGAGTATACAAGTGTATATGTGTTCAATAAATTTGTATGCCAAGCCAGATGGTTATTGACTGGGCCTGTTCTTTTACATCTGTCATACATGCCTTTCCCATTTCCCCAGTTCCATTTAGTTTGGAAATAGATTGAGCTCTTCAGCTTATTAAACACACACAGTTTTACAAGAATCATATCTGAGTAAAGAACATCATTATAATTCATGGAGATTTTAGAAGGTGAGTTGTAGTGATACATATAAACAATTAATTAAATTACCTTATAATTTTGCATACATTTTCATCTAATGATATATCTCTATGTGAAGCAAAAGGTTCTACAAATAACTGCATATATACATTTATTTACATATATCCGGGTCCATATATTTATTTTTCTTTATTAATTAACAGTTTTAAGTATAACTTAGTAGATAATACTTTAGAAAACGTAATATTAGCTGGAGATTTAATCTCACTAACAAGTATGCTTGATCAGAATAAGCCAAAATTGTTTAAGCTATTGCTTGTCAGTTGCATAACTGATTCTGTGGTTAATATTGGTATGCATGCTGTAGGATCACCTGAGTTTTCAAATCCTCTCCGATGTACATAATTCTAAACAATGTAATATATGGACTAGACTTGATAGCATTTGAGCAGCATTTGTATCACTAATGAACAAGCTCACAAATATTCACATTTTAGATCTGTTTTTATGTCTGAACCAGATCATAGCTTGGTTATCTGGCTATTACGTTTTACTTATTGTTTATTTACTTACCATTTGTTAACTGGAAAAGTCCGATTTGGAATGTAGCCAATTTTCAGCAGAGGCCTAAGGAGAAATGCTCCAGATGCATGTCTTTGAAAGTGGGAGGAAACCAGGGCACCCAGAGGAAACACACACAAATGCAGGGAAGACATACAGACTCCACACAGAAGGCACCCCAGCCAAGAATCAAACCGGAGAACCTCTTGCTGTGAGGTGACAATGCTACCACTGCACCACTGTGCTGTCCAAGTATGAGAAAGGCCAACCATTCTAATGTATCATGAAGAGAACCATCCTTTTCAAATGAACCAAGTTTTCAAAAAACATCAAAAAATCTTTGCGGGATATCTAGTTTATGAAGTTTAATTCTGATCTTAGTTACATTACTTTCTGTCAATTTTAAGTGTTGGTATAATGGTAAATTAAATATACTGGCACATGACTTGCAAACAAGTTGATATATTGAATACCTTACTATTGTTGACTTGTTAAACCCAATAAATGCAGTTACTATAGGTGATGATAAAGAACACAAACCCTTTATAGAAAAGTTCCAACAATGCATTGAAAAATTGTAGATATCAACAAAAATGTTTAAGGATAAATTTAGAATAATGAGTTCAACACCTTCTAGAAAATTAAAATACATGGGAAGGAGAGACAAAATGCATAAGCTTACTAAACCACATTTTACCAAAATTATATTCACCAAGATATTTTTTATGAAAATGACCATAATTTCCCAAATAAAAAGTCTGATAACTGTCATCAACATATACTACAAAACCTTAACCTTTTCTTTAATTGAAATAAATGATGATATTGGAAGTTTAACATCTAGAAAGGCTTATATGGATTGATATACAACTGAGATATGGTTTCATAACAATCTGATGAATTTTTTAAGATAATGTTAAATTATTTCAAGATAAGGCCACCAATTATCTTCCTTTTGATTTATTTTATTTATCAAACCTTTGTTGTATTTAATAAACGCATGCTTTCATGCACATTTATTATGTTTCTTCTAAACTATCAAATGCTATTCTAACTTTCATTTTTGTAAATATACAAATTTGTATCCCTAACCCATTTACCCTTACTGTTTTGTAAGCATTCCGAAAATTAAAATAACTGATTTATATCACAAAAACTCATTAAAGTCTGGTGAGCTCCAATGAAAACAAGGTTAACTTCAGAGATCTTGTTCAAAAATTATTTATTTTATGGGATTCATTTTCTAAGTTTACCTTTGTTCAAACATTCTGTTCATTAAAATATATTCAATTTATGGATTAACAGATTAGAAAACTATTTAGAAACAAATGTGAATTACAAATGATAACTATGATTAGTCCTGGTTGTAGTAATAAAGCTGTTGCTAAATATCTTTTGGTTTTATTTATCTTTTTAAATACAAGTAAACTGTCAGTCCTTTCCATAGTTTCTTCTTATCAAATACATTGTTTTACCTACTGGAAATTATTCAGGTAATTTACCTACTGAATGAATAAAGTTAAACTTACTAAGAAAGACTAGAGCTAATGACGACTATTAAAGCATTTTTAGAAGAAATATCAGAAGATTATTTATTAATAATTTGTGTTGTAGATTAATGCATTTTAATGGAATTCAGATCATATATTTTTCTGATGAAAATTGCTATGTTTGATTTACAAAATATAGACTTGCCTGTCTTTCAGCTACTTCTCAAACAGGCATAAACATATGTGATAAAACAAAAGTTGTTATTGACAAAGATTCCTTTATAGCTATTCAGATTATTGAGCATGCTTTATTTCTTGCATGCACAAGCTACTTAGGAACATGTTATACTCTTAACCAGATTTATTCTGGTCTAAATCCATGTATTGTTGATGGAGATGTGTCCTCTTACCTTCAGGAGCTAAATAAGTTTGACTTAGCTTTATCAACATTTTTTTTTTCAAATTTGAAATTATATTTATAGAAATTTATGAATATCATTTTAACATTAGTTAAGTTAAATAAGACATAACAATGTCTTTTTCAAGATTGACATTATTTTCATGGACAGATATGTGTGCTAGTTAAGTTAAATAAGATGTATATTAATATCCCAAACAATTAATATATTTAAAGTTGATTATTCTCTTATTTTGACTACTTCGTCTACATTAATGAACTTTTAGAGAGCAATGGATTTTTTCATAAAATGAAAATTATAATGTCTATTTCTATGAGGTTTTATAGGATTCCCTTCCTTGACACAGTGTCTGCATTACATGCTTTCTATTTTACAGTATTATAATCTTAATAAAGGAATGCATAATTAAACACTGCAGAGATATGCATCCACTCTTATTAATGTTTTAGACTAATCAAATTAAGGTGCATTGCTAAAAGTAATTATTTTTGTATATGCGTGGATACATATATCATAAGAAGTTAAGTTTTGGTTTAATTTTATTATTTTAGTTGCTGGATTTTCAGTTATACATCTGGAAGGATAGATAGCTAGATAGATAGATAGATAGATAGACAGATATAGATAGATAGATAGATAGATTGCTATTTAATTTAGAATTCAATTATTTTCCTATTTCATGTGTTGATTTATTTTGGGAATTGTCTGACTGCTGACTCTTTATGCCTTATGATCCTTTTTTTCGGGTCTATATTATATTCTCAAAAGCCGACAATATTGAATCTGACATTGTCGACACGAGAATATCGAACACTCAGAATCTCGAGCATGTAAACTGAAATCTCCATAAGGGGAGATTTCCATTTAGTACAATGTAGTGCAGTCTTGGAGATGGTATATTTAAGTAGCGGGGGGTGTGCATGGCACAGCCCCCGATGTTGGGGGTGCAGGTGGGCTTGCCCCCTGCTTAAACCCATTAGGATACTTTTTACTTTTTTTTTTTTGTCTTTTTATAAGGTCGATGTTTTAAGATATCGACCATATGATGTCGACCACATGTTGTTCGATGTTTTCAAAAGTTGATCTTATAATATAGACCCTTTATTCATGCTACCTAAGCCTTCCCTTTCTATTTTTAAGCATTTAATAAAGACGCAAATGATATCTTTTTCACAGACTGGCATTCTCTTGCACCTTTTCACATACTCTTTAATAATATATCTGAGATGGCAAAGCCTGGCACATGGGGGATAGTTATTATCCCTCCATCACCAAGATTTTGTAATCTTGGAGTAGTTATATAAGAGATAGAATGAACTCTCTGAATTGGAAGTGCAGTGGTACTAGACAATGAAAATAATTTTCACCTGTTATGCTTTTCTGAATTTTGCAGAACACAACTACTCACTATTTAGCAGTTGTAGTATTCATTCTACAGCGGTTGCATAGTGCTACTACTTCTGATGTGACTAGCTTGTGAAATGTGCACCTGTAAATAATGCTCATCATTGAACACATTTTTTGGAAATGAGAGAATGGAGAACATCAAAAATACAAGAAAACATGCAACCTCCACACAGACACAGTTTCATAGATAGGCACTAGGCTAGCTGCCCTTATGGACCATTTTCAGCCTAGTCAATTTCCCTTTCAAAACTGCAAATCAAACACTGTAACTTGTGGTTGTGAGGTAAATATATAAATCATTATACCAACCTCAGAACCCTCTACAGTAACATAAGATTAGAATTAAACCACAAACTCAAAGAAAATGTAACAGCAAAAATAACCAATGCAGCTGCATTCCTCCTCAGAGTAAGATATTTTTATGTACTCCCCTTAGTGTTCTCTCTCTCTCTGTATATATCTATATCTATCTATCTATATATATATATATATATATATATATATATATATATATATATATATATATATATATTTGTCTACTTGAAAAAAATGAAAATGCACTTACCCAAATCACTAAAGACCGAGATGACTTAGCTGCAACCACAATTTAATGAAGGCTCGGATGACTGAAAAGTTACTGTGGGAAAGGAACCACTTGGCCACCATGGTGAACTTTGCCCCTTTCCCCACTGTAGTGTGATCTCAGAGATGGTATATTTAGTTGGGGGGTGTGGGGGGCAAAGCCCCCAACATGGGTGGGTTTAATTTGCTTTGGTTTGATTTTTTTGTGGTGCCGGACATATGGTATGTTTCCCAGAGTCTCTAATCAGTGATTTGAATGTTCATTAAAATGTGGTTTTGGCAAAGTCAATTTGGGTAAGTGGGTTTTCGTTCTTATGAAGTAGACCCATGTATGTGTATATATATATATATATATATATATATATATATATATATATATATATATATATATATATGGGTCTAGGACACATGCTCGACTAGAATATGTCCGAATCACAAAACATCAAACACACATACACAAAAGCACTTAACATTGAAAAGCACTTCCGTGTATGTGTAGTTAAAAAAAAAAAGTACATTTCTGCAGGGGGGCTTCGCCCCCCCATGCACCCCCCACACCCCCCTACTTTATTATTCTCACTCCGAGATAGCACTACAGTGGGTAAAAGGAAATTTTCCCTTACCTGCACAGTAGTCTGATCTACAAAACAGGCACACATACACAGAAGCGCTTGTCGATGTTAAGCGCTTTCGTGTATGTGTGTTCGATGTTTTGTGATTCGGACATATGCTAGTTGAGCATGTGTCCGGATCCCATAAATATATATATATATATATATATATATATATATATATGTATATGTATATATATATATATATATATATATATATATATATATATATATATATATATATATATATATATATATGTATACATATATAAGTATTTAAGCAGAGAGAAGGGATATTTAGAAAATCATAACAGTCTATTATAGTTTTATTATGATATATACAAAACAGTGTTGTTGACTCTTCTCAAATAAGCAAGTAATGCAATAAATAAAAGGTACCCAAGGTACCTTTAGGAATTTCTTAAAGACAAACTACTTACTCCTAAAATGATTCATTGGCAAGCTTCAGATCTCCACCAAGCCCAGTTAACTCCACTGAATACCTAGAAATTTACACCACCACACTATACCAGCATGTAAACAGAAGCAGTTGTACCTCATAGCAACAAGTGCAGGGCAAACCCCAGAAAGAAACTCACATAGTGAAACCATAATATGAACAAGCTTTATAATAAAAGGAAAATAATTTTGACCAAAAGTAAAAAGTGTAATTCTCAGAATGTTATAGTCCTTGTCATCAAAATAAATAAACAATTCAGGAGCTTAATAAAATCCACCAGATCCAAGTTTCCGGCTAAAATAGCTATCCAAGCCAAAGGCAATCACTAGGCATGTTTTAGTTATGTTTGTAATGGGGAAGAAAGAGGTAATTGGGAACATATTTTTTGGGAGTGTAATGACTTGGCAGACTTTAAAGATTCCCTGCAGACTATTTAGTTAGAGTTACTGGATGAGCAAATTGGCGGAACTAAGGAAATTAATTTTTTGAGCTATAGCATAAAATCAGAATAATCACATCGCCACAGTGGTCAGAAAATCCTTCTACGTGGCTCATCTCATCACAAAAGGATTCTCATCCAGAAAAAAAGAGGTCATTGTTCCCCTCTACTCATCACTTATTAGACCCATTATAGAGTACAACGCCCCTTTTGATATGTACCTCACAAGACATCTACAACAACTGGAAAGGCCACAGAAATACCTCACAAAGAAGATTACTGGCCTCAAACAGATGCCCTATGCAGACCGTCTCAAAAAACTACAGCTTTACTCCATCGCATATCACCTACTCAGGGGCGATCTCTGCCTAACATACAAAGCTATGTCAAACCCAGAGCTGTTGGACATGCTCCACTTAAAGAAATCCCAATCCCTCCGAGCTACACGCTCTAGGGACCTTAAACTTGTCACCACAATAAACAGAACATGCTGGAGGGATAGATTACTGTCCCAGAGACTTCCCATACTCTGGAACAGACTACCTATCTATGTCAAACAGAGCTTCTCATTAGCACTCTTCAAGAAAAATCTTGATGATTGGATGGGAAATGGGAAATTCACCCCGGGGATCACTTCTGTGGCTCTGCTCGACAGGGGCAGAGGAAAATAATTTTCTTGGGTGGCGAAAGCCAGGGTACATTTTTTGGCTAGGCTTGTATGGGCCCTAGGGCCGATAGCCTAGTACCTACCTATGAATCTATGAATTGGCTAGACAAAGTAAGGCCTTGTTGAGTCCAATTATGGTGGCTGCCAGAAAAAGCAATTACTAAAAAATGTTAATCAAAGTCAAAACCAACTGTACTAGAAACAGCAAATACAGTAACAGAGATAAAACAACTGGAATTGAGATCTTTAGAAAGGGGTAGGAGCAATTTACACAGCAAATATGAGAATTGAGGTGGCAATACATGCAGAGGAGGAACAAGGTTTAAATAAAGATAGGATTTGAATGAGCTCTGTAATATTTGATTGACAATGACTGGATAGATTATAAGTGATGCATAATGTTTCAAACTAAAATTATGTCAATATGGTTCGTGGTTTATAATATTTCCCACTAAAATTATGTCAGTATGGTTTGTTTTCATTTATATAAATGTATGATTGCTTATGTCATATGCGATGATTTAATAAAGATGTTTCTTGTAGAAAATAAAAAAATGCACAGAGCAGCAATATGCTGGGCTGACTGTGAATGATGTCACCTACACTGAGGCTGAAGATATAGCTAACCAGGTAACTAATAAATTTAGCTCTGACTTTAACCCTCTCTCCCCTCCTTCTGTTCCTCAATATATACCTGACACTGGCTCACATCAAGCTATCATGTAAGAACAAGTCCTAAAAGTGCTGTCAAAAGCTAAAAATACTGCATTGATGGGTCCTGACAATATCTTTGGATACATATAAGGTCATGATTTAGCCAGACACCTTACAACACTGTTCAGTCTGAACCTCCATACAGATTTTGTATCAAGCGAATGGAGAACAGCTACAGTCATTTCCCTGCATAACAGAGGCCCTTCCACAGACCCATGCAATTACAGACCCATACGTCTGACCAGTCTCATATGCAAAGCCATGGAAAGACTCATCATTGATGTGCTCATTCAGGACATACGTCACCTCCAAACAATGGACTCCTCTCAGTTTGGATTCATCAAGGAAAGGTCATGCTAACTCAGCCTGGTGGATTTTTTTTTTGAAAAGGTCACCAAAGCAATAGATGAAGGCAAAATGGTACACACCACATAACTCAACCTGGCCTGAGCTTTTGACACAGTTCCCCAATTAGGCATAGTAGAAAAGTTAGATAAACTGGGAATAAACCCCCTATGTCACCCACTGGATTGCCAACTGGCTCACAAATAGAATGCAGATAATCAAAATAGGGAAA
>NC_056729.1:1306347504-1306467504 GCF_019279795.1 Protopterus annectens
ACATGCTTTTAGGATTCTTGATGTACTGTTTTGCAAATTTTAGCCGGGCATGGATTTTTTTTGTGTAAGAAAAGGCTTCCATCTTACAACCCTACCCCTTAGTCCAGACAGGTGGAGAATACAGGAGATTGTTGTCACATGTAGTACACAACCAGTACTTGCCAGAAATTCCTGAAGCTCCTTCATTGTTGCTATAGGTCTCTTGGCAGCCTCCCTGACCAGTTTTCATCTTGTCTTTTCATCAATTTCGGGGGATGTCCAGTTCTTTGCAACTTCATTGTTGTCCCATATTTTCTCCCCTTTTTGATTACTGTCTTCACTGTGTTCCATGGTATATCCAATGCTGTGGAAATTTTTTGTACCCTTCTCCTGACTGATACCTTTCAACAATGAGATCCCTTTGATGCTTTGTAAGCTCTCTCTGAACCATGGCTTTTGCTGTAGCAGGCAACTGAGCAAATGTCAGGAAAATTCCACTAGGACAGATGAACTTTATCTGGGGTTATTCAGAGTCTCTTTAATTGATGTCAGGTGTGCATCCAAGAAGAGTGAATGCTGCAATTAAATCAAAAGCTGCTTCAACAAAGTATTAGTTTAAGGGTTTGCACACTTATCCAACTAGCTTATTGTACATTTTTTTATTTTTTATATTTTTTCCCCTAACAGATTTTTTTGTTTTTCAGTTGAATTGTACAGGTTATAGGTCACATTAAAGGTGGGAAAGTTTTGAAATGATTTATTGTGGTCTCTTTTTATAATCCCTGAATAGCAGCGCAGTTTATCGATTAACTCTTTAGAAACGTTAAACAAAGGGTTCATCATGTCTTCAATCTAGAACAAAAAATAAAAGGAAGTGCACTATTTAAAATAAAAATAAATCAACTTAGAGGCTCTTGAAACCAGGTAATATTACATATTGTTGATTTATGTAATATAGCAGGTGCACATGCACCACCCAAACCAAACAAAGCCATATATTAAAACCACTTAACAACCACAAAACAATGTAACATCATTCACATCAAAAAACAAAAACCTAACTTTATAATTCAGTAATAAGTAAAATTAATTAAAATAAAAATTAAAAGACCACCCCTCTCTCTCTCTGATTAATGCATATCAAAAGTGCACAATGCGCATTCTTTTTATATCACAAAAACCTGGCATTTTAACAGGGATGTGCACACTTTTTATATCCACTGTAGATATATAGATAGATAACTATAGCTATATATTTCTAGCTATATATACATATATATATATATATATATATATATATATATATATATATATACACACACACACACACATATAAATATAGATATGTGTGTGTGTGTCTATGTGTCTGTGCATCTGTGTATTTGCATTCCTGTCTGTGTATATATTACATGAATAGTTTACATGAAAAAATATTAGTTGTCATTTTTAATATAGTTTTAATATGACTTAGCACAGTATCATTTTATCAATAAATATTTACTAAGGAATTTGTTATGCACTCATACTTTAACAACTGTTTAATCATTGCACCATGTGTTTCATGATGGTCCTTTTCATGCATGTGTGTTGCGTAAACAGATAAATCATCATGAAATTTGCCTTCTACCAATTGAAGCGGAACCAGATTGGGAAGTATGCCATGAAAAACTGTGTTACATGAACATGCACTTGTGTGCTGGTGCACACACGCACATGCACATGCGCACACATGCATTTGTTTGAAAAATAGCAAGTCTCCTCTATAAGATTTTTCTTTCCATGAGATCTTGTGAACTGTACAAAAAGCAATATATCCTTTAGTCAGTACATAATACAAATTTTTTACTTTCAACTTCCAAAGTTATCTAGAACAGGTTAATGCCTTTTCTAACTGCACATACATTCCTTCTACTTAATTTGGTTTATAAAAACACTTGTGAATGTCAGAAAGGTATTCATCATATCTCACAAAGTCTTTTTTTTAAAGTATTACCAAATGTACTACTGTTTCCAGACAGAAAAGCAGAAGTGGTTTGAAGCTCCACACTAACACCAGATTGTGTGAAGGAAACAAGAATCACGGATACCACCTGCAGAACTAATATCATGCTTTTGGTGTTGCATCGTCACTGTTTTCCCATGTTAGAGAGGTTTAGTGTGTCACAGCAGAAGCTATTCGAGACCCTTCTATAGGAATAATATTTGATCAGAATAATGCAGCCATTCAGTGCTTCCACAAGCAAACCACATTGGTAAACATTTCTACGTAAACTGCTTCTTCATTGCTTTCACACAATTTTATTTTCATTAACGATGTCTGTTGGTAGTTTTTGTCAACACAAAATTAAAAGATGATAGAGGAAAGCCTTGGCAAATCTGAATAAAAAATAAAGAACAAGGACATCACTTTGTTGACAAAGGTCCACAGAGCCAAAGCCATTGCTTTCCCAGCAGTAACACATGGCTGTAAAAGCTGGAGTATAAGTAAGTTTGTGTTTTGGAAAATCAATGCTTCTGAACTATGAATTTGTAGAACACGTTTGAGAATTTGATAGACTTAAAAATAGGCTCAAATCAGACAAACTCTTCACTGGAAGACTGATTCTAAAACAAAAGGTGATATTCATAACCTCTGAGTTCACCGCTATGTAGCAGCTATTGGCAAGGAGCTCAGCTAAGTGTATATGCAGCTTGGCCAAGCTCGGGTCATAGTGAATAAAGGAGAAACAAAGGTGTTTTCTTAATGATCATGAATAAAGAAAAACAAAGGTGGTTTGAAAAACATGCCCACCTAAGCAAAAGCATAAGTACATAAAGTTATGCATTAAGTAAATACAACTATGTGAAAGTTGTAGGCTTTGTATAACTTTGTATGTATTCAGATAGTGAGGACAGACGCAACTATGTGGAGTCATTCTTCAAACATTTAAGGCAGGCAGTAGACTGTACAGCTTTTATTATTAATATTTAAAAAAACTAAAGGGGGTTAAGACGTTTTATATTGGGGTATCCTTATGTTGACACCATGTTGGTTTGTTTAAAAAATGGAAAGGGGAAGATAGGAAAGATTGAAAAAGGGGGAGACACAACAAAGAGGGAGATGAAGAAGGAGCAAATCAGGAGGGCTGTGCTGGATTAGGAGGGAGAGGAGTGCAGTGTTTTTGTCATGGATAGATTCACTGTTTTTCAATTTTTATTAATATAAGAGGGTAGTTTGAGTGGAAAATAGGTAAGAGGGTGAGGAATAAGGGAAGAAGATCTGAGGAGATGGTAGCAGTAGTATCAGTCCACAGATCCCCAAACTTACACTCTGATGGGGGTTGTAGTGCTTTACTGAGTTTAATCATCATGAATGTGCAATGAATATTATGAAACAGATTAACTATCTTTTACAATTCTTACACTAACAAATAATTTTTCTGATGGTGCAGTGGAAGACTCCAATGTTGTAGTGGTAGGGGCCTGTGACGGTACAGTGGTTGGCATCTATTGGGACTGAATGTCTTGAATACAATGAAGAGAGTCTTCAACTGGCTGAATCCATCTGACCATGATCTGCACTACCATGTCCTCAACCAAAACTGAAGCACCCATTCAATGCTGTATGCCAGGCTGCTACATGCTGGAGTGACTGCAGGACTGGTGCCTCTGCCCTGACCCTGCGAGGACATCCCCGGATAGGTAGAGAGTTAATGCTCCCTAACCAGGGAGGTAGGTGCCAAAGCTGTTCCAGAGGATTTTGGATCTGTAAAAAATAAGCATAAAGGCGAGATAAAGAAAACCACAAAGGACAAAAGAATTCATAATTACAATAAGAAAAAAAGAGAAAATAAGGGAGGGGCTTGACAAAAAAGAAAATGTACTCAATAAATTTTCAGTCACATTACACAACATTCAATTTCTTACTTTTAAGACAATTTTATTTTTATAAATGTTTACGTAAGTAAAATAGAATGTACAGAAATACGGGCTTAAGTTTACTTGGCAGGATAGTGTTTGCTATCAAGTTATGGTTGAGTTTGCATGTCATAGCAACCATATTTGTACCTGATACGTACTTGTTTGTAATACTGCACTGCGAACATCCTTCATAAATACATACTTACATCATACAAAAGTCTGATATAGCTCTCACTCTTGCAGTAATGTATTGAATGAACTGTAATGCTCAAGTTATTATGCTATATTATTTCTTTGTGCATAGTCATAAAATGAGTTGAAGGGTGAATATTGCACTAATATACTGAAATATCTGTCACTTAAGTGCTTCCGTTCATATGCTGTATTATTTCCCTATATATTATTGAAATCAGTTGAACACACAATACCATTTACTACTTTATTCATGCTTACCAGTGTCTTCAACCAGCCTTTCTATTCTTTGGTTCTGTTGTCTTTTTTTATAGGAGATTTCTTCCTCAGCTATAAAGACAAAACATGAGACAAATCTAGCTTACCTGTATTTCATGTTTTTTTCCCTTAACATTACTTATATGACTAGTAGTTATTGGCAAGGCATTCCATTTACTGCAGTACTCACTTAGTATGCTTTTGTTGAAACATTTATTACTATCTGAATTATTTTACTTTGCCAATTTTCCCTTTACTGCAAGTTACAAAAACATTGATAAAGTTTTGGTGGATTTTTTTAACTATTATGCTTTGAATGCAACAGTCTGTGAATTGTGTTCAGCAAAAAGGTACACACACACACACACACACACACACACACACACACACACACACACACACACACACACGCACACACGCACATACGCACACACACACACACACACACACACACATGCACACACTCACACGCACACACACAAACACACACATGCACAGAAAATGCAGCAATTCATAGAAGCTCTCATTTCTTTAGCTGTACAAAAATGTATACTTTGATAGTTTTACTCCTTAAAAATTCTATGCATATAAGGAGATTATTTAAAATGTATACAGAAGTATTATAAAAGTAAAAACACTGGTCATTTTTCAGAAAAGTATATGCTGGTCATTCACTTGACACTGTAAACCCCTCACCCCAAACCTCCACCCTGACAAGGGTGTAGTGCCTTACTGAGCTTAGCCATTGTGAATGTGCAATGAATATTGTGGAATAAATTAACTATCTTTTACAATTATTATAATAATAAATAATTTTCTGGTATGTATGCAATTTAACTACTAACTAAAGTAATGCAATATTAAATGAAAATATGTGGTAATGCAAACATTTTTTTTTTTTGCTTTCTGAATAAATACATGAACCAGTAGCTGTAAATATACTCATGCAGATGTATATCTATGATTTATAGATATATACGAGCACAGTATGATCTTATTTATTCATATGTTACATTTAAATTCATACGGACAATTATGTTAGCACATAAGCATTCTGTAGGTTCATAGGTTTATAGAGGATCATAGAAGATTATTAGGCTAATGCTGTAAGAGACCTTACAAGCCCAGCCAATATAATCTGATTTTACCCAATATATGGCCTCCAAAGGCAATAGGGTGGCATGGATATGTGCCTATGTATTAAGTATCTTACAATTGCCCCTGTCCATGTGGGACATAGGCACTAGCTCAGGTGTTAATTTGTGATTTCCCATCCAATGACCCAAATTGCATTTGAAGAGGGACAGGGAAGGGCTCAGATTAATGTGAATAGGAAGCCTGTTTCAAAGAAGGGGCTATCTCTGAGACTCATATATGTCTCTCCAGCATGTTTTGTTTGAGTTGCTGACTAAGTTTAGATCCTTAGATCAGGTGACCCTTGTGCTGTTTGACTTGTGGATGTGTAGCAGCTCCATCAGGGTTGGATTTATGAGTGCCTTGTATGTCATGCATAGGTCTCCCCTTAATAGCCAGTAGGAGACAGAGTAATGGAATAGGGTTTTTAGTCTAATTGCATAGGACATGTTGTTTATACCCTGTATATTCTTTGTGAGGAACTCCTTAGGTCATTGCAGTTGTGGCAAGTGCCTAGTCAAGTACATGCCAAATGGCACATTGTACTTGATTATTGGTCTAATGAGGGCTGACTACAGCGGGACTATAATTTCCTTGGATCTGGATGAAATACCTTTACTTAGAAGTCATGCCACACAGAAGGACTGTCTCACTACTTTGGACACATGGCAGTCATAGCTCAGGCTACTTTATTTCTGTGTACCTAGATCTCTCTACTCTTAGCGTATGCTAGCGATGTTGTAATTTACATGGGTATTTGACTTCCCAGAAGGTATGATAATGCATTTTTTCACATTTGGGTTTAGGCCATTGCTCTGGCACCAATCATTTGTCTGATCTAGACCCTCCTGAAGGATATCCACATCATTGGGGATTCATTGATTCCCACCAGCTTGCAGATGATGGCAAACTTTGTCATCCAGAGGCTTTCCACTTTAGTCTTGACCTCAGAGAAGTATACTCTGAACAGTTGTGGTCCTGTGGCACACCACTAGTGACTGGCCTCTTGCTGGATCTGGATTCACCAACTTTAATCCTGTGTCCTGTCCATGAGCTAATTCGTTACTGATATGGTGGTGTAGGGACTTATGCCCAGTTTTGTGAGTTTATTTATAATACATGAGTGGAGACTTATGTCAAATGCCTTGGCCATGTCAAGGTAGGCTGTATGTAATATTTTACTCTCATCCATGGCTTTAGTGACTTTTTCAAAGAAATCCACCAGATTCAGTAGGCATGACCTGCCGTTGACAAAGCCAAACCAGGTCGGGTTCAGTGTTTTGAGGTTTACTAAGTCATTATTTATCAAGTCTATGATTATTCATAACCAATGCAAAATATTAATCTCACCATTGTTCCTTATTACAACTACTAAATTGGTTGGAACTTCCACATCATCCAACATACATTCAAATAACCACTGCACACAAGTTTATATTTAAGCCATCAAACTGCTCTGCCCTTTCTTCTCTACTTACTCAGTAGCATCCAAATAGACATCTCTGATCTAATAATCAACTGCTCCTGAACGTAGAAAAAGCAAACCTTTCAGCTGGTCACATGTTGTACTTCTTTACTATTGCAAAACTATGGAATACCCTCCCACCATCAATTAGGTCTACCAGCAATGAAGCTCACTTTAAGAAAGCCCAAAGACAACACCTTTTCTCTCTATGGCAGTGCTCATGAGCTAAAACTGCACTTTATTTACTTAACATTTGTTGACTGGGAAAGACCGACTAGGACAGAGCCTTTTTCAGTGGATGTCCAGGGAGAAACACTGCAGACGCAGGTCTTTGGATTGTGGGAGGAAACTGGAGTACCTGGAGGAAAACCACATGAACACAGGGAGAACATGCAAACTCCGCACAGAAGGCACCCCATCTGAGAATCAAACCGGAGAACCTCTTGCTGTGAGGCAACAACATTAACTGCTGCACCACTGTGCCACCCATGCTTCCTATAACCTGAATCCCTCTTCTACTACTACCCTACACCTTCTCTAATTACTACTCTGCTATTACTCTTTATATCTGAAAACATTTATTTAACTACAGTGCTGGTACTATCTACCATATTTGCTCACCTATACTTAAGCCTAGGACTTTATAAGTGTTAATTATTCAGACTACATAGCAAGAACCCAAGCTACTCACATAGGTAACTTAAATATCATAACTTGTTATATCTTACTTTTGATATTCTAATTGTGTAAACCACTTTATCCTCGATAATGTAATCTATCATTGTACTCAGATTTTCACTGTGCTCATTCTATTATCAGCTGCGATGTATGCCTTGTATGTACTGATAATGTTGCTCGATTGTTATGAATGTATTGTATGTTGTATATTGCATGTATTGTGTATTTTAGTGTGGAGCTTTTCTCCCCCTTTATGTAGTGGGATGACTGTTGCTGTCCTCCAGTCTATAAGGACAAAGCCAGTTCAGTGGCTAGGGTAAAACAGAGATCCCAATGGGCCTGATAGGTCCTTATTTAAGCTGTTTAAGAGGTAACCTGGCATAGCGTCAGGCCCCATTGAAGCAGTGTTTTTAGTTTTAGAGAGTGCAGTGGCAACCCATTATTTAGTCTTAATTGGCGATGGAGTGGTGGAGTGCATTTCTTGAGGGAGACCTGGAGGTGATGGCGAGGTGAAATATGAGCTGAATTTGTCAGCTAGCAGATTAGTTACATCTTCTGGCTGAATATAGGTGATGACGTCTGCAACTAATTTTGTACATTGTGGGCATATCCACATTCCCTATATATGGATATATATATATATATATATATATATATATATATATATATATATATATATATATATACATATCTATATATACACACACACACACACACACACACACACACACGCACGCACACACGCACACAGATGTGGTTCTGTGTACAGATATGATTATTTTTTTTTGCATTATTATAACATCACAGACACATTTTTGCAGGTACACATATTTTTTTCTAGCAAATACCTTAAATTATGCAACCTTCTTATAGTTTATTTTTTAAACCCATGTTTAATATGACCCCAAAAATAATAATAATTAATATTACTATCTGTCAACCGACTCAGCCAGATGGTTGGGCCTATGTTTCTGTAGGTCTAGGTCATCCTACCGCCTATTGTTCTGTAGATCATCTTACCTGTGGCAGCACTGTTAGGGATAACAGGTGTGCCAGATTTCAACCTTTTTCCACTCATTTTCCCTTATGCATGTCTGGATCATATCCACATACAACTCCATAAGAAGATGGACCGTTATTAGGGCCTCCTTGTCTGACCAGCTTGGAGCATAGCCTCCTGCCTTCAGGGGTGCTGCCATCATTTGAAGTGCTGGAACCTGAATGAAGAAAATATGAGCAGGGCTGTGGTTCTCATGTTCAGAGTCACTTCCTCTGGTGTGTGCCACCACATTAACCAAACCAAGATAACCAGCAGGAGAATTATACAGAGTAATGTTATTAGTGGTAAGTTTGGTTTAACCAAATATGCTTTGTCACATACATATTTTTTAAAGGAATACATTCACATTTCATTTGAGGGTTCATTCTGGGAGGGTGGAGGGGGGGGTTAGCAAGGGTTAAGTTTTGCCTCACACACACAAGGTGGGTTTGAGAGTCACAAGAAGGGATAATTGGCTAGGCTTAAAATGGCTCACAAGAGCAGTTAGCTTAGTGCTAACCTATGAACCTAACCTATGCTAACCTATGAACCTATTTATACTGTAAATAAAAAATATACAATCATCGTTTTTTTCTTTGTATTGCTTAACAATTGCTACTGCTGTTGTGCATTGCCTTAGCTACATTTTTTGAAGTATTACCCCTGAATGCCATTTATTCATGCAGTAGAGCAGCAGTAATTTTTTTGGTGGGGGAAGTTGCAGAAATACATTGTGTGTGATTACCTGCTTTTATTAATTGTTGAGTAGTTTGAGGTGAGAAGGTGTGCCAGATGATGTCAGATGGGCAGAGATCCCACTTCCTGGTTATGTAGACTGCCATACATATGACTCCAATTTGCCTTTGCTAAATATATTTAGCTTTGAGAATATTTGAAGCTATCTGCATGAGCATGTCTATGCAAACCAGAGACGTTGCTCATGAGCAACTTAGAATGACTTACATCCATAAGTGGCTTTACTCTTTTGAATATTAATGTGATTCATAAAGCTAAGCGTAAAAGGAACTAAATTGCATACAAAATGCATAAATGGACCTAATTCAATGTTCAATGTGAAATAGGTTATCACCACCATATTAATTTGTGATTACTAGTTTGGTGGCAAATGACTTAGGAAACTGTGGACTTCCTAAAGTAAGGAAAATATTGAAATTTTATTTGAAACACTTGAATATGACTGTAATATTAGTGAGTTACCCTGAATAAATTATTATTTTCCTGATGGGATAGGCGTATTATCATGACTTTAGTAAATAGTGTAAAGTTATCATTTGTAAGTAAAAAAATCATTACAGCAACAGTGAGACCCGATTAATGATTACTGAGAAATAATTTACTTTGGTGCCATATAGAGTGATTGTGCATAAATACACAGTTTAATTGTGAAGTACTGACATAGCAAGGATGTCTGGCATGGTTTAGTGGTAAATAACTTTGTCTATGGTGTGCTGGGTCCTTGGTTCGAGCCTGGCAGAGGCTGTTTGGGTTGGGAGAGTGGCCTAATGGTTCAGGTGTTTGCCTTACAAGCACAAGGTGCAGTGTTTGAGTCTCACAAGGGGAAATTGGCTAGGCTTAGAATGGCTTGCAAGGGTAGTTAGCCTAGTACTAATCTATGAACCTAAATCTATGAACAGGTTGATAATTAATAGGTATCTCCACCAAAGAGAACATTTCCAGGACTGCAGCATCTACCCCCTTTTGAAAAAAAGTACAACACGGTACAGTATCAGCAATGTATCTACATACCGTGGGAGTAGACCCCACAGCCTTCTGCATCAAAATCAAGTACACTACGTGGTGTGCTATTAGAAATGCCAGCAGACTCAGCATAAACAGCACTAAACATCTCTTCCTCTGAAGCTTTAAATGATTGGATGGGTAATAGGAAATTCACCCCGGAGATCACTTCTGTGGTTCTGCTTGACTGGGGCACAGGAAAATAATTTTCTTGGGTGGCGAAAGCCAGGGTACCTTTTTGGCTAGGCTTGTATAGGCCCTAAGGCCAATAGCCTAGTACCTACCTATGAACCTATGAGCCTATGTGTTACTGGCTGAACCTGCATGTTTCTTTTCTTAAAGGTTTCTTTGTGTGAGTATTGTGTCAGTGACAGTATTATGAATATAAAACAGTGGTAGTGGCTAAGGGAATGTTGAATCTGTTAATAAAGTGATTGCTTTACTGTTCTGAATGCATTTATGAAACTTCTGACATTGATATAGCACAAACTTACTTGGCTGGACTGATATTTTGCATGTGTATATAATTATGGGGGTTTGTGTTAACTATTTTTATAGGAAATGGATGGCACACATGGTCAATGTCGTGTGGTTTGACTGATGATTACATCACAAGTTTTTTGTGTATACATATGGCATATTATTTTAGGTGCAGTAATGACTCCAAAGAAGGGGCCAAGGCAGAGAAAGGACAACTTCAGCCATGTGGAAAATTGTATCCTCATGGCAGCCCTTAGGACATATCTGAAATGTCTGTTTGGTAAAGGGGAGCCCAAAATAAGCTGAGAGGACAAAAGCCTGGAATCAAGTTGTCTTGGACATGAATGTAGTGGGTGACAGAAACTGCATATCAACACAGTGCAAGAAGAAGGCAAATGATATGGTAGGACATGGTAGAACAAGGTGAGGCAGAACGCAATTGCCCTTGCCAGTACTTGAGGGGGGGTCATCCAGCACCAGATGAGAAATACCTCCTCTGTATCCATTGGGCTAACTAAGACACAGATGATGAAGGCACTGGAATAATCAGATTAGGTATGGACACTAGCTATAGCCAACTTCAGCAGCAGTAGCATCTGACTGCTCAGGAAGGATGATTTAAAAACAGTAACATATATTATCATAGAGAACTGAATGCTGACAAGGAATGATTACATTAAACACACGACAATTACTATTAATAGGTGAACCTTTAATATCTGCAATGACAATGAAAGCAGTGTGCATGTTAAGTGTCTTCCACACCACCTTAATAAGCATACAGTAGTGTATGTTATTTCTTTATTAGTAATGTTTTCAAATATTTTTTTACAGGTTCAGGAGCAGAATCAAACCATTCCACTATACCAGAAAAATCGATAGATATCAGCAGAAAAATGTCTGTTGAAGATGTTAATGATGATAACATACTTACGTTTAGCAGGCAGCATGAGGAAAGTGGCACTCAGTCCCCAAGTTTAATGGCAGGATCTCACACCCCACAACATGTTAGTAACTCCGCAGTAAGTGATAGTGCATTGCAAAGTTATGCACATGCTGACATTACACTCACGCTTGTACAGGAGGAACACTCACACACATCAACACCAGTATCTCCCAATCCACACAAATACTTTGAGGATGATAGCAGATGTGTAGAGGTAACAGTGTCAACAGTGAAACCTTTACAAAGGGCCCCCAGTTGCAGAAATTTGTTACAACTATCTGAGGAAACATGAAAAGCATTGGCTGCCCAGCAGCAATGTCCTGTGACATTGTTATGGCTCAGGGCACTGCCACAGAGAGTCAGATGGAAATTATCTGAATCTTCCAGGGCAGGTGTGAAGATTTCCAAAGTAGGGATAATGCTATGATCACACTGATAAGTAATATGGTGGCACACCAAGCATCTAGGCCATCTCCATGTGTGTACTAGGTAGGACTTAACAAACTCAAGTAGGAATCAATCTTTCAAGGGGAAGAAGACAACATACTGTCCAAATACTTGGAGGCAGAGCACATAAGGATCTAATTTATTTAAACAAAAACGCGTCACATCGAACACCACTCCATCGACACATATACATTGAACCGTGAAATAATTGAATGTACAAAACTGAGAAATTACCGCGAAATTCAAAATGTGGAAGTTTTTGGTTGGCCCGTCTGAGCTACAGATCCGTGCGATAGTTACGGACATTAGGGTTAGGATTAGTGTGCGGGTTAAGGTAAGTGCATAGATAGGTAATGTAATATGGGTAATGTATTTAACATTTAGTGTAGGGTTTGAGGTAGGGGTTTGGTTGGTGTATGTTTGTGGCTTATTTATTTTGTTTGGGTATAGCTCCGTTGGGTAAGTGTGCAGTAGTTACGGACCTTAGGGTTAGGGAGAGGTTAAGGAGAGTGCATAGATAGTGGTGTATGTGGGGTTTAGTGTAGGGTTAGAAGTAGGGTTTTGGTTGGTGTGTTTGTGGTTTATTTATTTTGTTTGTGTGGGGAGTATGTTTTGGGCGGTGGGGTTGGCCAAGTGTGACAATTCGGTATTTTGAGTTTCGCGGTTTTGTGCATTCGATTATTTCGCGGTTCGATGTATATGTGTTGATGGAGTGGTGTTCGATGTAACATGTTTTTGTTTAAATAAAGTAGACTCTCACATAAAACTACAAGTGCTTCTCAAGAAAGTACTAGAACAAGTTGGGGGACCAAGCATGACAGATTTCATGCAGGACACATCAGCATTCATCTATACCTACTAGGACCTCTCATTCCAGGTCCCAGTCATGGTACCGCAACCCTATCAGATCAGTTTCTGCAGGATCACCTGCATCAGGTAGGTCATGACATCAGACCAACTCCCCATCCAGCTTTGATGACATCCCCTTTTCAAAATCACGTGCACTATCATCTAGCCTAACTTTAAGAGAGCTGTATGACTCATTTGATCTTGAACTGCTGTGAATCAGTTGTGACAATTCTGTTACTTACAATCTGACCTTCAGAAACACAGGTGAATGTGTAACTCAAAGGGGAATAATTCGGAATACAACAAAAAATGTGGGGGGTTGGACCCTTTAAAGCTAAGTGCATTTCATCCCTGTAGTGATAAATCTGAAAACCTCAGGAAATTGCAGAGAGAAATCTGTATGGTATAATTAAGCAATAACCCACGCCTGGGTGTGGGTAATGCTGGACTTACCCACAGTTGGTGTGGTTTGGTCACGAGGGCGAAGTAGTATTGTGCTTGGTATAGAATGGTACATTTAAGGTGACAGACAGCAGCAGACATTGTGTATAAGACCAGTGTCAGATATATGTAGTGCAGCATTCCTGCTAACAATGACAACTACTAACACCAGAGTCCATTACAATGTGTTCTTTACGTCTAACTGTAATAGCATGGCCACTGTGTCCTTCCGTGTTTAGAATCAGAGTGCATCCCAGACAGCCCTGTGCTACTAGGTGTATAAGCATGCCCTGTATAACCTTGTGTAGATGGACACATAGTGCATTCCGAACAGCCCTGTGCTACTGTGTGAGCATGCCCAGTATAACCTTGTGTAGATGGACACATAGTGCATTCCGAACAGCCCTGTGCTACTAAGTGTGTGAGCATGCCCAGTGACACCTTGTGTCAGTTATGTGTCTCTATATGTACGGGCATGGCCATTGTAACTCTGTATAGTGATAGTAGTCATCCATTCCACAGATGGGCATACTCCAGGTCTTGATGGATTCCTACTTTAAACACACAGTTTCACAGGTATGTACATCTTAACTGCCAGCATCCCTGTTGATGTCTGCATTCCTAGAAGGTCATAATGACAGCCTTGAAATGTGTAGTCTGTGTGGTGCGACTCGTAACTATGTAGTATTGTAATAGTGATCTGTAGATAGGCAGGTGTTGTGTGTGTGTGTGTGTGTGTGTGTGTGTGTGTGTGTGTGTGTGTGTGTGTGTGTGTGTGTGTGTGTGTGTGTGTGTGTGTGTGTGTGTGTGTTTGTCTCCGTCTGCCTGAGAACTGAATAATGCTTTTAGACTGATCACACTCCATACAATTCCTATACCCACCTTTGGCAAGGCTGATGATGTCACCCACTAGAAATACACATCTGGGAGTACTATGACCCAGTAATCTTGGTAGAGCATTCTGTAACTGCATAATGCTGTAGTGTGATAAAGTAGTTAGGTCAGTGTTCTACTCCCAGACTTTCCAAGTGTGTGTGTGTGTGTGTGTGTGTGTGTGTGTGTGTGTGTGTGTGTGTGTGTGTGTGTGTGTTTGTTCCCGTCTGCCTGAGGACTGAATAATTCTTTTAGACTGCTCACACACCATACAATTCCTATACCCACCTTTGGCAAGGCTGATGATGTCACCCACCTAGAAATACACCTCTGGGAGTGCTGTGACCAAGTAATCTTGGCAGTGCTTTCTGTAACTGCGTAATGATGTAGTGTGATAAAGTAGTTAGGTCGGTGTTCTAACCCCAGACTTGCCAAGTGTGTGTGTGTTTGTATGTGTGTGTTTGTCCCTGTCTGCCTGAGGACTGAATAATGCTTTTAGACTGCTCACACTCCATACAATTCCTATACCCACTTTTGGCAAGGCTGATGATGTCACTCACCTAGAAATACACCTCTGGGAGTGCTGTGACCCAGTAATCTCGGTAGCATGTTCTGTAACTGCGTAATGCTGTAGTGTGATAAAGTAGTTAGGTCGGTGTTCTAATCCCGGACTTGCCAAATGTGTGCGTGTCTGTCTGCCTGCGTAATACAAGTACAGTGCTTTGTATGCACTCTCTGTACAGATCACATGACCACCTTTGTCAATCCTGCTGTTGTCACCCACCTAGGTATACACCTGTAGGTGTCCTGTAACTCAGTATTTGCCGTAGAGCATGCCCCAAAAGTGTATTGCTGCAGTGTGATATGATAGGTAGGGGTTCGTATACAGGACATGGCAAGTGTGTGTGTTTGGCTGTCGGAGCCTGTGTAGAGTTGGCTGTGAGTGTCTAACCACTGGACATGTTGGGGAGGGGATTTTGTAGTTTTCCTATATGGTGTCCATCTTATGACACATTGGCCACCTCATGAGGATTACAGCTGTCAGTCAGTCACAGGACTGTGTTGGCAAGCCATACCCCTACATCTGGCAAAAGGCCTGGTGAACAAAGTATGCAACCCTACTAGTACCAGGTATATGTCCTGCACCCATGTGCCATGCACAAACACACTAGCCTAGGATAGCCCGCTATGTTGCTAGTACCATGCATATTGATGACAGATAGTAGGCATGGTGTGAATGCAGTGGGCTGCAGAGGACATGGCACCCTGTACAGCAGTACAAATATGTGCCTATTTGCGGACATTGTGCCTTCACTATGTTCCCCACTGGATGCCTACAACATATGTGGTGCCATCAAATGTGATCCACAGAAGCCATACAATGCCATACACATGTGCCCTGTATGGACCAATGCCACTGACATCAGGGAATACCTGTATCATACTATCAATGCAGATGCAGGGTCGACCTGCTCAATATAAGCAGGTTTCACCACACCAGGCCAGTATTGGCATATCGGGGGATAACAGTCTGTGTACACAACATGTGCCTGCCAAACCAGGTACACCTGTACATATCACTGTACAGTATTGTGGGACATGCACATCCCAAGCAATGTCCATATGACGGACTATCAAACACAGACATGGCATGCATTGCAAAGCTATGGCAATACACATTGGTATCCAGAATGTCAGGGCAGATCATGCAGTACCCATTTGTGTGGGACATTGCAGACACTACACCCCTGTACCGCACTGCACACCATTGTCGGGTGACACGATGCCAAGGATTACTCCTCACCCAGCCTTGTACAGCCATCTTGCACAGCCAACCAACATACACCCATGAAGCAATGCATACATGCATGTCAGTACTGGCACTTTGTGTCTGCATGTGGGTTATGATGCTCCCAACCACAGTCACTCCCAGTATAACCCTTGTTGGCATACCAACAGATGTCAAACACTTTCACATGCCCTAGCCCATAGAACCTCCAGATATCCCCTGTGGTGCATGTAGTCCTGTGCATTACTGAAGTGTGGCTAAGTAGCTAGGTTGTGTATTTGTGGCCCTGGCAAAGAGTGTCAATGCGAGTCCATTAAAGAGTGTGGTTGTGGTGACAATGGCATCTGTTCACATGGACAGCCATGTGTGCCACACCTAATGTATGTCTACTGTATCTCTGTTGCAGATGTCTCTCACATACACACATAAATGTTCCTACAGCATAGCAACATGTCGGCTTTGTGGCACGTGTAGTAACGTCATGCACATGTAATAGTAATGACTAGTCAGTCAGGGGTTTGACCCCTGTACTGTTAGGTGTGTGGCAGACGATGCTTAGGGTTAAGTCTCCAAGCCCTTCTCTGGTGTACTTTGCCTGTCCCATCCACACACTCTCTGGTGGATGTGGAGGTGTACACCTGCTCAGCAGCAGCATGTGTATTGTAAGTGATGGACATGATCAGGTGATGGCCTCTGCACCTATTGCAGTCGTCCTCTAGCTGATTGCATGTGGAACAGCTGTGATGGTGTTCCCATAGCCATTCACATGATAAACACAGTACACTATCTAGGGAAAACATGTTGGTATTTGGCCATGACAGTCGCTGTGAGTGGTACCTGGATGTGGTGTTCTGAAACGGCATCACAGATGATATTTGGATGTACCTCAAACAACATACACAGTGGGAAATAGCCTAAAGACAGGAGGGTGATGTGCCACACATGACTACAGCATGTAAGTGTAGCTATGCTGCATTGAGACTATTGCCTGTTTAACATGTTATGTGTGGTAACGGCTATTCTGCATGTTTTAATACAGACATGACAGAACTCTGTTCATGAGGGACTGCCATCTGTAGGGGGATCTGTGAACTGGTCAGTGTGTGGAACCATTTGTTTCCTGTGTTACACACTGAACACACAGCTGTGCACAGCAGGAGCATAGTGTGAGGATTTCAGAGTGTACATGATGATAGGGATGTGTTATTGCCATCGCATCCCTGACTGGACATATGTCACATGAAACAGTGGTATGACAGACACTGTCTGGGGTTCCCAGGGACAAGCCAATAATGGGCAACTGTTCATAGCTGCGGTCACACTTCCACTACACATTGTACAGATGGCATGCAGTATATGCATGTGTTGTGCTCCCTCTGTAAATGTATACCATCTGTTGTGTTGGGTTGATGGTGATATCTGTGCATACTGTTGTAGGTAATCCTGTATGTTGTTGTCTATCACTAAGCCATATATGGATTTAAACTGCAGCACCATAAGCTGAATGGGTTGGGAGGTCTCGGCAGAACCTCCTGTCCCACTTCAGCTGACCATGGCACTGGGCACCAGCACATCTGGGGCCCAGCCTTGGACATCAACCTCTGTTGGCTCTGCAACACCTTCTGGTGGTACCGCCACTGAGGATGGGGCATGCCCCCCCCTAGGAGCAGGACCAGACAGGTACATGTCTGCTGTCGTGCAGTCCCATATGTGTTGCGTCGGGGGCTCACTAAGGGGTTTTGAAGCCAGATATGCAAGCTCAAGGGCAGAGTGTCACATTTACAGGGTGATGCTGCCCCTCCTGGACAGCCCCCAGGACTGCCTCCTTTGCAGCTGTTTAGGTGCAGTGGCAGCTGCCCATAGCTGGGGACCTCCATCCCACTGTTCCCACTGTTCCCATGGCCTTGTGAATGCCAAACACCCATCCCCGTCTGAGGTGTATCCCCCCACATGTGTCATATACCAACCCTGTATGCTGTCTTGTCTGTGATCCTACCCTATCCTCTACAGCCATACCTACTCTCCTTCCCCCACATCTGACTCTCACACTAAGGAAACAGAAGGCCAATTGGCTCCTAGGACAACATCTGACCTATACATAGCTGTCCATTTCACACACGTGCCCACTGGACACATGTAACCTTTGTAATATACATCACAACATACTCCTGTTATCCTCACCCATTTCCCTCAGGCGCACGATCCTGGTATGCACATCACTCCTAAATGGTCCAGGTACACGTGATAAGGATGATCCCATTGTACACACAACACTTACTGGTCCCTCTGTGGTTACCCCATTTACCTTTATCATGATGAGGATGTTGCACACAGTACCTTGCAAGAGTACTGCTCACACATAATGACTGGACAGGTACTGTTGTGTTAATGTATATTACATGCACAGAGTGATGTATACGGCCAATGTACAACTGTTTGCGTGTATGAATGACACATGTCTGTCTGAGGGAGTCTTTAGATTACATAGAACAACACCACTACATAATACAGGCATTGCTGGTGTTTCCCGTTTCATTCTTTTGTAATGCTTTCTTGCCACATGGTATGTTCCTGATATATTTCTATATATGTATGTACCTATATGTTGGACATAAACACTCACATATACATCTACATGATGGGATACATTCCTATACTGTTGAATGACTGCACTGTATGATATTTTTATGGTACTGTCCGTTTTCTGTATATCTGCCATGTCGTCTTGGTAAATCACATTAGCTGTGTGTGCAGGGTCCTGGTTCCGAGCCTTGCAGAGGATGTTTATTTGGTTGCAGAGCAGAACAAGGCCATTGGATAAGGAGGGAGTAAGGCACATTAAAGCAATTGTGAGTGGGTGTGCATGGGTTTGCGCGGCATTAAGTAATGCTAACCTCTGGTTACAGCTTCTTACACTCAGTTAGCCTCTACATTGCTTTACCAGTGCAATACTCGCATACTGGTAGCCAAACAGGCTTACACCCGCTCACACCCGCACTTGCAAATGCACTGACATTGGTGCTTGCATCTGACACCTACACCGCTGGGTGGGAGCAAGGACCACAATATTACCTTGTGATGTGTATTACAACGGTTTACATGCCTATGGTATCGGGAATGGCTGCCCATTAGGCGATGGCATACCGTTCAACTGTACGGAATCGGCGGCCTGTCCAGTGATTTATTCATATTATTTGTGTGTTCTTCTTACAATCTGCTCCCGTCTGGCTGATACATGGGAACCGAGACTCTTCAATACAGACAAGCAATTGGGTTTTGGGACCCACATCCATCGGCCGAGTCATGCTACCGCATAGCTATTATAGGGTTGCCACCTTTTCAATTGCCCAAGGTGGGACGTTTATGTAGAAACGTCAGATTTTGCAGGGCAAAACATACCTACAGCCAGTACAAAGGAAAGAACTTCACTGTTTTGCCTAAATAAAAGCTTATTCTTGTAGCATTATAGTTGCTTATTCTGTTTCTTATAACATTTAGGTGTTTCAGATACAAAATAATTGTTTTATGCAACTACTACAGACAATATAGGAAATCTCTGTCCTAAAAATCAGGACATTTGCCATATTTTCAATTATTTTGCAGGACACAACTGCCCAAAGGGGACTGTCCCTCGCAAAGGTGGACAGGCGGTAAACCTAACCTATTATTCTATCATCTTTCTAAGGTAGTCAGTGGAATATGCGCTTTCTGTCACTATCAGACCTCTCATATGAATGGGGAAGAATGAACATTGAATCAGGGACACTGCATAACAACATCAGGGATACATTTAGAAGTTTGGTGCTATTAACATGACACATTGACAGACCCAGAGCATATGTATTTATTCACATTGTCTGAGGTACATGCTGTTTATGACTCTTACATGTTGTCATTATTCATTACATGTATTCCACCACCTTTCCTCCTAATATCACTAGTTCTACGAGGGTTTAGGTGGGACAGAGTTAGATTCTGAGTCGTAATCATGGACGTTCCTGGTAATCGGGGACAGTTCAGTGGTATGGTCCCTATGTGCTCCCCCAATGGTTTACGGACTATCCAGTGGATGTGCTGTTAGGGTTTGGGAGGTATGGGCATCTGCTATGCCCACATCCGAATATTACTTACATCCACGGGGCAGTCCTAATATGGCTCTGCCAGCCAACACCTGCATGCCTAGGCCCATAATCGCATACCCATAGTTCCCCTACTTGCCACTCCTCTACAGCACTCATCCTTACTGTGGGTGCAAGTGGGATATAAACACACCACTACACACTGCCCACTCTCACCGTGTCGGGACACATGTCGTATGTTGTGTCGACCCATGTGTTATCAGGCTTGCACAACCTACTGGTCCGTGTACATCTACAGCCTGGACAGAGAAATCATTACAGGGCCTGGCTCTGATCATTAATTTTTGTTGTCCCAGAAGGGACATCGATGTCTATGTTTCAAGTATAGACCTTGCAGATCTCTCCCACTGGTAGTTTCCTGCCGGTGGTCTGGGAAGCAGTGGTGTATTTACCTTTATTGTGTGCCTGTATGTCTCATCGGCCTAGCTGAGGGGGGGGTAGGGGGTGATGCTATGTTTTGCACGTTTGTTTATTGGACCTCCCACCAACATTTGCCTGGCCTGTGAACATATGTTACCAGTAAATGCTGTATCATATCCTAGCTATATACATGTGTATATTTACTATAACATATATATATATATATATATATATATATATATATATATATATATATATATATATATATATTTACATTAATATATACAGATATATCTGCATATGTATGCATACATGTATATTCATATCTTGCTGTATATATATATATATATATATATATATATATATACACACACACACACACATATATATATATATATATATATATATATATATATATATATAAAATTCTAACGACATATGGGTCTATGATTGTCTGCATATGTATATATTCATATGTGGGTATGTATCTGTATTCTTTCTCTGTATGTATACATTCGTACTACGGCTAGGGAGAAGCATATCTCTCTCTTGCTCTGTGTAGATATACACACACATAGCTCTACATATATATATGTCTACATCTGGTTATTTCATTCCTTGCCATATAGACTACACTTTGCTTTAGTGGGTCTTGCAGTGGGTGTGGCTGCTCATTGGGCGACGCCTCTGCTCAGTGAACACATTCACTTACATCCCTAGGGCTGTCCATATTGGCCAACATCAGCCAACACCTGCGCACCTAGACCCATAAGTAGCTACCCATAGTTCTCCCACCCTCGCCTCCTTGACAGCACCCATCCTTACTCGGGGACCTGGTCGGTTCTGGACACACCACTACATGCTGCCCACTCTCCACTTCATGGGAACCATTTCATAAAATTGTCTCGGCCCATGGGTCATCAGGGTTACCCACCCTTGTATTCTGAGTCTGTATACACCATAGACAAGATGGACAATCTATCACATTTGTATTGTTTTGCCAATTTCTGGGGTGTCCCACAAGGGATGATCCAGTATGTGTTCCATGATTAGATTCCACGAGTGCACTGTGACCCCCCCCCCAGTTGTATCCTGCCTGTTGTCTGGGGAGCAGTGGACACTTTAAATTGCATGTATAGTTCCCGTGTCTGGCTGTAGGAGGGAGGTGGAAGGGCATGCTGCATGTGTCATGTGTCTTGCCTGGGCTCCTCACTTCCATTGCCATAGCCTGTGAACATATGTCATTCCTGTGTGCTTTTTCCTATCATAGCTGTATATCTCTATATATCTATGCACACACACACACACACACACACACACACACACACACATATATATATATATATATATATATATATATATTTATGTATTTATATATGTACGTATATGTGTGTGTGTGTGTGTGTGTGTGTGTGTGTGTGTGTGTGTGTGTGTGTGTGTGTGTGTGTGTGATATATATATATATATATATATATATATATATATATATATATATATCCGTATGTGTATGTCTGCAATTATATATATATATATATATATATATATATATATTTAAATATATGTCTATACATGGATCCCTATCACATGGTCGACAGGCCATATGATCGACACTCATTTGGTCGACAGTTCATTTGGTCGACAAGCAGTTTTATCGCCCCTCACACCCCCCTAACTATATATATCAACTCAAGGGTCGCACAACATTGGGGATGGGGGCAGATTTGCCTGTCGACCAAATGAATTGTCGACCAAATGAAAGTCGATCAAATGGCTTGTCGACCATCTCAGGTAGACCCCTATACATATATGTATATATATATATATATATATATATATATATATATATATATATATATATATATATATATATATATGTGTGTGTGTGTGTGTGTGTGTCTGTCTGTAAACCAATACATTCCCCGCGCATATGCACTTACACATGCGTAATGGTGTTTATATATGCTTCACCTGCATACTAGTGCCTTATTCATTATGACACCGATACTTCACTCCAGTTATCTTGTAATCTGTATTTAGCATGCTATACAGTGGACAGATGTCGCAATATGTTCATGTACAGATTACTGATGGTAATTGGAATGTGATACAGTGTGATTCGGTACGAGAATGTCTGTTCATTAGGGGGTTGCTCTAATGAATGCATTATTGCTGTGCCACTCCATATGCATTAATACCCATATACCCATGGCTCCTGGTTCCCCAAACACACCTCAATGCCTCCCTAACACTGCTGTCATCCATTCTCCTGTCAGATTCATGGTGTAGCAACACCACTACACACTGGCCATACCCTACTCCTATAGAGCCATCCCATCGGTTTACTCACTCCACGTATCCTCCGACCTCCCATACATTTAGTCCACGAACATTGGTGATGTGAGTGACCAAAGGAATACTATTTGCAATTATTGGGCTGCCTTACATGGGACACACAAGTGTTTATGGCAAGAGTAGACTCTATACTTCACTACATCCTTACTCCCGTTAACATGACGCCGCTACAATTCATTAATATGTATGACTATGCGGTATCACACACGTTACACATGGGATCCTATTTATGTACGTGTTCAGTGTATTTCCTTTACAATTAGACTGGTTTAGTACTTGGCATTGCCATAGCGGGCAGATCACTGGAATGATTCCATGTGTGGGAAAGCCCTCACATTTGATTATCGTCAGCACAGCACTGACTTAGGACACTGTACACGCCTCTGCATTGTAGCAGTTTCGTCCCGTCCCTCTTCTGCACAGCCTATTATTCCATCTACTGTTGATGTTTGTATGTGCACATTCCTATTATTTATGTCTACAAATGGAATGCATGTGTTACAGAGAATGTACTTCTACATATTGATGTCTGCATGTGTGTATGCATATATACCTATTATGAACTCGCTGACCTCCATGGGGTGGTCCAATTAGAACAGGGCCATCCAACCCTGGCACGCCTGGATCCATAATTTCATTCCCATAATTCCTCCACCCCCCCGTGTTCAACTTACACACGTAACTTCCATTATGCACTTGTTTTCGCAGCCATGACACACCGCCAAACATTGCCCTCTCCAGAGCTTTAGAGGCAATACACATATGTTGTCCCGCCTCGTGTATTCTCAGGCTCTCCCACCATTTAGTCTTTGAACATACCAGCCCTTGCTTGTGTAATGGTAGGAGGGCTAAACGCTCTTAATCATTTTTGGGTAGTCCCAGCAGGGACTATCCTCTGTCTATGTGTAAAGTACACTTAGCAATTCAACTGTGTTACTCTCACTGGTAATATCCTGCCTTTGGTGTGTGTAGCAGTGCTTTTCTCACTCTTGGCCAGGGTGATATGGCATAAGCTGACAGCACTCTATGATACTGTACTTGCTGTTGATTCCCTTCTCATCCCTTCTCTATGCTTTATTGTTACGACGTTCATTTGTCATATATATATATATATATATGTGTGTGTGTGTGTGTGTGTGTGTGTGTGTGTGTGTGTGTGTGTGTGTGTTATATGTATATGTATATATCTATATATATAGATATGTATATATCTATTTATGTATATGTATATATATATATATATATATATATTACATCTGTACATACTCATATACCTTTCCTATGCTGGGCACTGCTTACACCCGAGCAAGCGCAGTTGCATATGCTTACTGTTTGTTATATATGTTTACTGCCGCTTATTTGTGCTTACTTGTGCCTTATTCATTATGACAGTACCCCTTTGATTGAAATGATCTGGTTAAAAGTCCCATACGATACTCAAGTTCACTTTTACATGTTATTATGTCAGTTTTACAGCAGGACGACATTCATTCCACATGGAAAATGATATGTGCTATAGTCAAACTTGAACCGTGAATGCCTGTTCATTAAGCGGATGCTCTAACCACTACACTATTCGTATGCTGCTTCATTTATATCTATACCCATAGTTCATAGTTATCTGTACACACGCCTCAACACGTCACTGACACAGCAGGCATCCATTCTCCAGTTAGGAAAACCGCACCACTACACATGCGTCATTCCCTACTGCTCTGGGCCCGTCCCACATGTTGACTCACTCCAAGTATATTCCGACTTCACAAGCCTATAGTCCTGGCACATACATGTATGATGGTCAGGCTGTTCATATGGTTTTAGGCTTGTCCTACTGGGGACCGGGACTGCCCTGCACCTGTTTGAAAGTCAAACTTAGCACATGGACAGACTTAGTTCCACTGCTAGCATCCTACCTGTGGTTAAAGATGTAGGGGGTTTGCCCAACTCTGGCCAGCTTGATATGTCAAGCACTAGATAATACGGGTTTTCCGCTGCTGTTTTCTTTTTCATTTGTTATGAATACTTTCTTGTGCCCGTGTTTGTTCTGTGGATATATATATATATGTATGTATATATATATATCTGTGTGTGTGTGTATATATATATATATATATATGTATATATATATATATATATATATATATATATATATATGTGTGTGTGTGTGTGTGTGTGTGTGTGTGTGTGTGTGTGTGTGTGTGTGTGTGTGTGTGTGTGTGTGTACGTACGCATGCATGTACATCGACATGATTAATTACTTTGATCAGACTATTGAATGACTGTGCTTTCTGCTATGTTTGTGTTAACATCAGAGTTAGGTATTACTGCCGTGGCTTAGTGGTAAATCACATTGATTATGATGTGTAGGGTCCTGGCGTCGAGCCTGTTTGAGGAGGTTTATTGTGTTGCTGGGCAGAACAAGGGCAGACCAAGGGCCGTTGGACAAAGGGTGAGTACAACACTTAACGGAAGCGGTTTTCCATTTAACCGCTGTTTCCCATCACGCAAACACCGCAGTTCACATTTCAATGGTATTATATCATTATACAGCATAAAATTAGCAAGATACGGATTACGCGTCCTAAATGGTGTGTGCTGCAGTCAAACCGGCAATGTCTGCTTGATAGGTGGATGCTCTAACCACTACACTATTGCTGTGCTGCCTCATTTGCATGTATACCCATGGTTTATAGTTACCAGAACAAGCACAGCAAAACAACAGTAACACAGCAGTCATCCATTCTCTGGTCGGAAATAAACTACACCACTACACATGCGCCACTCCCTACTTCTCTGGCTACATCCCGTATGTTGGCTCACTCCAAGTATATTCAGACATCCCAAGTTTATAGTCCTGGGACATACATTCATATAATGGTCAGGGTGTTCAATTAGTCTTCTGGTTTGGCTTGTCCAAATGGTGACTGTGACTGCCCTGTACTTGTTTGAAAGTCAGACTTAGCATGCGCACATGGTAAGTTCCACTGTTAGCATCCTACCTGTGGTTGGGGGTGTAGGAGGCTTGATATGACAGCACTAAATACTAGAGGGGGTGGTTTCGCTGCTGTTTCTCTTCACATTCATTATGACTCCTTTTTTGTGTCCATGTTCATTCTTCATGGATGTATATGTATATATATATATATATATATATAGATATATATATCTGTCTGTACATTCACATGATTATACACCTACATGCATTTTTACATTTCCCATACTGTTGAATGACTACCAGTTACCATCGTGCATACGCTTACGCCTGCTTTGAGGTGCCATAATCACCCAATTTCTGACTGCCATTACTGTGGACATCATTTAAAATTAGCAGCCCTTGCACGGCTTGGACCCAGGAACAGGAACAACATAGTCACTTGTTCTACCACTAAACCATCTGTGATATATTCTGTATGGATGGTAATTAGGATATATGACTTTACTACAGGTATTCCACAGTACTGGCAACATATGTGACAGCGGGTTGGTGTACATATGTATAGTACATCTTACTGTTCATATGTTTCTGAGAGGCATATGTATACATTTGCAAGTATACATATTTATGAATAGGACACATACTTGACAAGTACTTATATGCATGTATTTGTGATGTGTAGCTATGCAAATGTAAGTATGTACATTTATATATATATGACTACATATCTGGAGTTATACATGGCCATGTATATGAACAACTGCATATGGGAGGTACCTGTACCGTTTGTATACATGGGTTGTGTGCATCATTACGATGAGGAACATGAATGGGGTATACAATTTGTGGACATGTACTATTTGGAAGATGGCTATGGGGAAGCTTCATGGGAATATGTGAAAGGTATTTATTTCTGATAATGCACGTGGGGAGATGTGCATCATGATCAGGTGTTTAATCCTGGGTTGTAGGTTCTGCAGGACCGGGTGTAGGCTGAGCAGGGTTGTAGTCAGGTACTGCTAATCCTGCCTCCTTTTCAAATGCCCAGAGTGGGACATGTTTTGTACAAATGTCAGATTTTGCAAGGCAAAACATGCCCACAGCCAGTACATAAGACAGAACTTCACTGTTTTGCCTACATAAATGCTTATTCTTGTAGCATTTTAGTTGTAGCATTTTAGTTGCTTATTCTGTTTCTTATAACATTTAGGTGTTTCAGAAACAGAACAACTGTTTTATGCAACTATTACATTAAATATAGGAAATATGTTTGTCCTAATATCTCAGAACATTTGCCATTTATTCGATTTTTATGCACAACACAACTGGCCAAAGAGGGACTGTCCTTCACAAAGTGGGACAGGTGGTAGCCCTAGTGCCTGGATGTCAACAGGGGTGGACATTGTGTTATGCCACAAAGTCTAATCTTGAGAACAGACACTTATCCCATGAGGGATGTCCAAAAATTGTAAATGACGGACCCCATTCAGCTGGCTATTCAAAAATGTGGTAGGGTTATGCATGCATGGGATTCCTAGTTTGCAAGCCTGAGACTGCCTACGGTGCGACTGCCTACTAGATGTGGGTAGGGGGCACTATGTGCAGATATGGCTGCGCCAAGCTAGCAGCTCGAGTATGGGTGGTTTTGGTGGACGTTCAGCAAGGGGGGGGTGGTGTGCTGTGGAGGGAATGATAGGCATTCAATTATGTATCCAGGTGTGTTGGGGTTGGATGGCTCAGTTCAGGCCAGACCATTATGTGGGTGTGAGCTGGTAACATTTCTGTACATGTGTATCGCGCATTTTAATGTTCATATGTTTGTGGGATTGTGTTCTGCAGTATGGCCTGTCAGGTTGTATTGCAGATGTGAATGTTTGTTCTTTGGTTTCCTTTCTGACTCACCCACTGCTCCCTCGTACATCTCCAGTTCACCTAATGTGTATCCATCCCAGTCTCCCCTTGGTGAATTATTACATTACCCGTCCCCACCCCCATATTCCACACACACCTGGCTGATGGCCCATGGCACAGACAACAGAACACATTGCATACACTACATATCTCTGGTACCAATATGGTTGTGAGGATGACCCTAGCATTTTTGATCTTTCACATGCTGTACTTCACGCACATAGGTACACGCAAATACTTATCTTTCATGACATGGTAGGTAGACCCGGGTAATACCCATTCATCTTTGGGCCGTCCAGACAAGGACGACTTGGACCGCGAATGGGCAGATATTGAGCGAATGCTCTGACCATTGGTAGGGTTGCCACCTTTTCAATTAACCAAAGTGGGACACTTTCAGGACACACATCAGATTTTACAGGCCGACACATACCCACGGTCAGTACAAAGGATAGTACTATAGTTTTCTGCCTAAATGAAAGCTTATTGTTGTAGCAGTTTAGTTGCTTATTCTATTTCTTGTAACATTTAGGTAATTTACATACAGAAATAACTATTTTATGGAACTATTACATAAAATATGGGACATAATTATGTCCTACATCACAGGACATTTAACATTTTTAGTATGTTTGGTAAGGACACAACTGCCCAGAGAGAGACTGTCCCTCACAAAGTGTGACAGGTGGTAACCCTAACCATTGGGCTAGGCTTAGCAAAGGGCAGCAGCATGCTAACACGCTGCGTTTCTCTTCCACTTGGTATTACAATCAACACTATAATGGAATACGGGCACGGGGTTTTAAATGTCATTTGTTCGGGGGACGGGGACTCAATATTTAACTTTGTGTTTACTTTTTATTTTGGTGTTTGCGAAACTGTCTTGTGTGCTTTGCATACATTTCAGTATCCACGTACACTGATAGGAGTGATTATTATTAGTGGCAGGCTGTACTAGTCAGCATTTTAGGTTGCGCCTGCAGTCAACATGTTCACGCCTCCGTGCAGCGGTTAGACATGCCCCCTGCACTCGCACATGTTTCCTATGCACGTGGTACGTTGCGTCAGTGCGCCTTCATTAATATGCATGTGGTGCTGCTGTGCCATCTCTACACCACACGGTCGGTGCAAGGCTAATGCCGTCCTTGTGCTGAGCTTCATGTATCCCGGGGTTAACACTTTCACATTTGATAGTAGATGTTACCATCAGAGGCTTGGCATAACTATGGGCACACCTTGTGCCAATAGCTACGCCAATGCAGTCATGGCCATATGGGAATGCAGGTTTCTATTGAGTTCAAGATGATGGGGTCTTCAAATAAAATTTTATCAGTGGTTTGTGGATGACCTCTTTATGGTTTGGAATGGCACCATGGTGGAATTAGATCAGTTCATCTGTTATCTTCATTCCACTGCAGTCCTATACTGAGATATCTTTGTGGATGTTATGGTGAGGAGGGAGCCTGGTAGTAACAGACTTATTACAAGCCTTTATAGGAAGGATTGCTACAAACTGAGTTTTGTCCATTGCAGTATTATGCATCCTAACCATGTGTTTGAGAATTTAATGTATGGACAAGTGTCAAGAGCCTCAAGGCTACATGTTAAAGACCAGGACTTTGAGGAATTTATTGTGACTCTGAAGGAAGATTTTGAGGATAGGGGGTATAGGGGAACTGAGATAACTAAGGTTATGTGCGGTGCCCATCAGCTTAGGAAGGGTATTGGGAGAACCTATTTTATGACCCCGACCCATGATCAGTATAGGCAAGTGAGAAGGGATAACACCTTAAGGGTCCCCATGACTTTTTCCAGGGACATAAATAAGGTCACTGATGTAATTAAAAATAATTAGCATATTTTAACTTCTGATTCATCTATTGAAGTATTACTTGGTACATCCCCTAAGATTTACTTCAGTCACATCTTCTAAGTTTTACTTCAGGAACAGAGCAAATCTAAAGAGGTTGTTGTGTTACCTGGATAAGTTGGGCTATGGACACTGGGGACAGGGTACCAAAAAATGTGACACTTGTTATTTCTGTCAGTATGTAAGATAGGGAAATGAGTTTGTTCATCCACAGACAAGGAAGAAATACTCCTTAAATGTTATGGCTAACTGTGACACCATGAATATTATTTATTTAGCTAACTGTGAGCAATACAGGTCATGTTATGTTGGCAAAACCAACCATCGGTTTTGTGAGCGCATTAGGGACCATATATATTGTATAAATAAAGGTAATACTGTTAATGCCTTAGCTAAACATGTTCAGATGAAAGGTAATTAACATAGGTTTTCTTTTATGGTGTCAGATGTTATATATATGAGAATGTTAAACTTGTATTTATTTTACCTGCTGCCTGCTGTTTGCTGCCTACTTTACCTTTGGATATTTTGAACTGTGACTGTTGTTTCTACACTTGTGCTTTTTCTCTCTGCACTCAGTTTTGGTTCCTGGCTGCTAGTGTGGTTTGTCCACTGGTGGAATTTTTTTGTTTTACATAACATAATAGCAAGTTGTTCACAGCACATTAAATAAGTGTGTTGTAAATGGACTGAATGTTTATGGTGTTTTTAATTTTTATCTCTTAATTCACATGTCATGGTTAATTGGAATATCCACTGTTATGAAATGTTTTGAGTGGCTGATCAAAAAGCATCTTTCGTCATGCCTACCTTCTGATTTTGACCCCCTGCAGTTTGAGTACAGAGCTAACCAATCCACAGATGATGCCATATCAGTAGCACTACACATCTCACTTGAGCATTTAGAGGGCAAAGATAAATATGTGAGGATGCTGTTCATAGATTTTAGCTCTGCATTTAATACGGTGGTACTAATGCAGCTATAGAAAAACTGGCACATTTAGGAATCAGTAAACATCTCTGTAACTGGATTCTGGACTTTCTGACTGAGAGACCACAGAGGGTGTGTTCAGGTAAGAGCACATCAAAGTGCATTGCAATTAACACCGGGGTTCCGCAAGGATGTGTTCTCAGCCCACTGTTATTCACCATCCTGATCCATGAGTGCTATGCTGAGCACAAATCCAACCATATCATCAAGTTTCCTGATAACACCACAGTTGTGGGGCTCATTAGAAGGGAGGGTGAAAGGGTGTACAGAGAGGAGGTGGCATCTCTGATTAGTTGGTGTGAGGGGAACAACCTTGAACTGACTATAAGCAAGACCAAAGAGATTATCATCAACTTCAGGAAAAGGAGAACAAACCCCCCAGTGCTTAGTTTCAATGGTGAGAGTGTATAGAGGGTTAAGAGTAAGCAATTCCTGGGTACACACATATCAGAGGATCTCTCATGGTTGGGAAACACCAGCCAATTCGTCAAGAAAGCGCACCAATGCCTCCACTTTTTAAGAAGGCTGAAAAAAGCTAAGCTTCCTCCTCATATTCTCTCCACCTTCTATAGAGGTGCAATAGAGAGCATCCTCACCTACAACTTCACAGTGTGGTTTGGAAACTGCACAGTTACAGAAAGGAAGGCACTACAAAGAGTGGTGAGGGTTGCAGAGAAGGTAACAGGTGTCATTCGTCCATCGATACATCTTTATTCTGCAAGACGCATCCAAAAGGCCACCAAAATAATACAGGACAACATGCATTCTGCGCATGGACTGCTTAAGCATCTGGCATCAGGTAGGAGATATCACAGCATCTGCTGCAGGACTACAGGATTCAGTAAGAGTCTCTACCCTACAGTGATTAGACTTCTAATGTCTGGCACTAGTCCCAGGGGTCTGGACACTTAATAAGTCAAATTTTATTTATTTGGGAACTATATACTTACATATATTCTCTGCGGTGGTGGTGCTGCGGTAGCGTTGTCGCCTCATAGCAAGACGTTGTCCCGTTCGATTCTCAGCTAGAGCGTCTTCTGTGTGGAGGTATACGTGAATGGGGCATGCCTTCATTGAAGATTGTGCATCAGGGCTGGTAACCCGGTACGTAAAAATCCACTACCAATCATTAGCGGACCGGAGTTCTGCTGTGGTGACCCCTAACTGGGAAAAGCCGAAAGACACAAACAAAAATACTTACATATATTCCAAGTTAGTGCAATATTTATTTGTTATAACCATAGTCAGTATTATTTAACTCACTCAAGTGCAATATTAGACAAATAACCTAGGCATTTCAATCTGTAGGGTGTTTTTTATTACTTTAAATAGGGTAGTTAATTTAACTCATGAGAAGGTGTTCTTTTCGTATATGAGTGTTGGTAAATGCCGCTGCTCTTTCTTGCATGTATTGGGGTAGTGTTGTTTTTGTTGTTTATTCCTCTACTTGTATGTGTTGTTTCACTTTCCTTTGTAACCTCAAGAATTGAGCTGATGCACAAAATTTTGTTTAGGCTACATTTGTGTAGTTCTAAATGACTATAAAGTTTACTTTGACTTTGAATATGAGAGGTGTTGTATGTATGAGATTTGGATGTGCTTTCTCTAAGAGATATCAGACTGTTACACTGGTTATGAGTGCTCCTTTACTAATATAGTGATAAAATGGTGGGTATGTCTGAAGCCGTTTTCTTTTTTTTTCTATTTTTTTCTTTCTTTTTTAACTTTTTTTTCTTATGTAGTCCTATCTGTGATGTTTGGTGCTGGCTTGTTGGAGAGGGGTTAGGAAAGGAGAAATATAGCAGTGAAGACAATTTCTGTGTTTTAACACTGGAGTTTCAATTTGAAACCTGTCAGTTATTCTTTTGTTCTCCCCTCCCCTGCTAGGATAGATATACAAAAAAAGAGAGAGAGTGTGTGTACCAAATAACTATAACAAAAAATAAAATAATAACGAAGTGTTACAACATAGGTTCTTAAATAGCAGGGAACAGGTTGGCTTTAACCACGTATACAGTCTTCTTTCTCAGTGTAACATAAATGACAGTTGTTTACTGATAGTGGTATTTCCCTCTCACACAGCAGGTTCTAATCAAATGTTTCTTTTCCACCCTTTTCTCTCAGTAGACAATTTATACAGAGTTTTTCTGTGTGTGTGTGTGTGTGTGTGTGTGTGTGTGTGTGTGTGTGTGTGTGTGTGTGTGTGTGTGTGTGTGTGTGTGTGTGTGTGTGTAAGTTTAAGAAATACTGAATAAAATACTTTATGCTTGATTTTAACACACAAATAGTAGGAAGGTGTTAATTAACTTGCACTCTGTTTTACATTTACCTCAAAATTACTATTTTAATACTTGTAGAACCTTCATTTCTCTCTTTAAGTTATATAATTAATTTTATAGTACTGTGGCACCATACACAATATAGAATTAATTTCTTCAACTTTTATCCTAAGATACTATATTATTCAAATTGCATTCTGTTCTATTAATTTAAAGAAGGGAGGATGATATTTTTTTATGTCTATTGATGTCAGTCCCTTGCTTGGTTGACTTGTTCTGAATATGTGAGCAATAGATATGTATATGTTTATGACAATGGTTGCGGTGATGAACTGTACTGGATTCTGTGTAGTTGTGCTTTTTCAGCAAGAAGTGAGGAGCTTAAATACATGGCAATACTAGAAGCCCATGCTCTGAAAGTTAATTGAAATTCTGATGCATAGTAAAGGAGGGACTGATATTTATTTATTTTATTTATTTATTTATTTACATTTGTTGACCGGGAGTGTCCGACTGGATGTAGGTCCATTTTCAGAGGAGGCCCGGGGAGAAAAGCTCCACAGTTAAAATAAACAGACAGTAGTTACACTGGATTACATAGCGATTAACAATTTAACATAGCAATTACTTACAACATATTTACCAATGAAGAACATAGTACATCAGTAGACAACTTGAATCTTTATCTGTGAAGTACATAACAGACATTAACAAATGTTACAATAAGAAGTTCTGCTGTATAATAATTACTAGGCTTATGAGCATCTGAGCTTGCTATAATCAAGTTAGTTAGTGGAGTGGAAAGAAAGGTAGTGGTTAGATGGGGTGGGTGATATTAGAGTGGGAGTTGCAAGGGCATAGCGAGCATGTTTTTAGGTGCACTTTTAGTAAAGTTTTGAAGTGGGTGAATGATGGTACGGAGATAATTGTGGGTGGGAGGGAGTTCCATAATTTGGCTATGGTGCAAGAGAATAGTGCTCCACCAGCAGAGTTATTGGCTTTAGTGATCTGCAAGTGATTTTTGTTGATGGATCTCAGTGGTCTGGTGGTGCAATAGGGTTGGAGTAGATTCTGGAGGGATGGGACATTTAGTGAATGGTTTCCTAGTTTGTGGGAGAGTGAGAGTTGATACCATTGAAGGAGGTGAGGGAGTTCAAGCCAGCCCAGTTCAGCAAGTGAGAGACAGTGGTGACTACCGTAGGATGCCCCTGTGGCGAATTTGGCGATTTTGTTGTAGCAGGTCTCTAGCTTGTTTAGATCACATTGCCTTAGGTTGGTATATATTGGAGAGGCATAAAGTAGGGTGGAGATAAGGTGGGAATTTGCTATTGAAATCTTTGCTGCTTTGGTGAGAAGTTGCTTATTTCTGTATAACGCTCCTAGTTTTTTGTGTACTTTTTTTATGGTCATGGATATGCAAATGTCAACTTTTAGTTTATTGTCTATTTCCACTCCTAGCAATTTGGTGTGTTCATTTGGGTATATAGTGGTGTTGTCTTTTGCTGTGATGTTAAAGTGAGAGTTGTTTTGAGTATGTTTGGAGGGTTGGAAGATGAGTAATTTAGTTTTGTTTGGGTTGAGTATTAATTGGGCATCGGATAACCAAGTTTCAACAGAGGAAAAGTCTTCCTGTGTGACATTTTGCAGTTTATATACAAAAAATATGAAAGTAATAGAATGTTTTCCACAAAGTCAAACAAAATTACACAGTCAGTTTGATAAGTTGGAAATTCATGTGTCTCTTAAAAAGACTATAGTGGGCATGTTGACAACCATATGTTATCCCTCAGTACAAATATAATTCTGGGAACATATTAGTTATTTTGGACATCACAGTTACTATTTTACTATTTTATATGTCGTAGTATGATCTAATGAATATGATATCCTATTTATAGAAGAGACATTTTAAAAGATAATTGTATATGCAAGTAGTCTCAAACAGACAATTTATTTAGAGAAGTTTATTTGTTCTTTGACATATCATCTGTGTCTGCAATAATATTCAAGTATGTACAGTCTTGTAGTCAGAACTGAGTTTAAATAGTAAACTAGTTAGTCACATTATCAATAATGTAAAATAGCATATTACTAATGGTTACATATTGAAAGCACGAAAGTTACAAAGTGCGAACGCTCAGATGAGCGAAAATGCCGCAAATCGAAGTTTGTTTTTTTTCATCGCAGTACAGTGAAGATCAGAATATTTGCCCTTTCTTCACTGTAGTGCGATCTTGGAGATGGAATATATATTTAGCAGGGGGTGTACATTTTTGATTTGCGGCACTTTCGCTCATCTGAGCATTCGTACTTTGCAACTTTCATGCTTTCAATAGATATCCATTACTAATATAGCATGATTGTTATAAACAATGTTATAGGTATTATCTTGTATCTGTGTTAATCTCTTTTTTTTCTCAGAACTGAAAGACATGATTGGATTTATTATAATACAATATAGATTCTTATAAGCAGAATAGAACCAAATTACTACACAAGCTGCTATATTTTACCATTTATACATTTTATAGCAAGCAAATGAGTGTTTATAATCTGAATATTATGTATATACTAACTCATTTTAATTTTGTTAAATAGGTTAGACCTTTAATATATCATAACTTTAGAAGTAGCAGAGTGATGCTAGATACTTATTTGTGAATAGGTAGTAATGTTTGATTAAGATTGCTATTCAAACCAGGAGTTTTAAACTCCTTGTGGAGAGATGTGAAAGAGCAGTACATGTACAGTAGTTAACAAATTAATTCTTTTTTTTGGTGTTTACTATTCTTGATAGAAAGTTTACAGTTAACATTCTCATTTATCTTATACATATATCTATGAATAAGCTGTTCACTAGATATAATAATAGTTTTTCAGTACCATATTATTTAAAAATGTATGAGGGTATTATACTGTATTACTTATCTTTTTTTTCTATTTCGGTAGTATGGACAACTTGAAATGCATATCAGTTAATATCAATAGATTAAATAATGGTTATAAAAGTGGTACCCCAGGAGTCATTAAACTCCGTGCAGGAATACTGCTATTCCTGCACAAAGTGGTTTGTGTCCATATAGAAGAGCAGCGCACCTTGCATATGCATGAAGGCGCGCTGCTGTTTAACCCACACAGACATGAACTATGTATGAGTGCAGGGAGCATGTCCGAGCAGTGCACGGACACTAAACATGCCCCCTCAACTCAGAAAGTGCAGTACAGCACTTTCTAAGCCATACTGGCATAATATTAAAGCTTTACTCTAATATTATGCCAGTATTTTAGTGTCCATGGACAATGAAATGTAAAACTGATCATCTCAGTGTCCTCAGACACTGAAATTAAAACGGCAAGAGTAAAGCAATACAGGTGGTGTGTCACAGCTTCTGTGACACACCCCTGTATTGCTAAAGCACCATATGGCACTTCTGCCTCCTGCAAAAGCAGGAAATATGTGCAAATGCACACATAACAGTGGCTAATCCCCCAACAGTTCACAAAGTTGACAGAGAACATGTCATGCATCAGCATGAAACACACATAGAAGCCGGAAAGCCCAATCAATGCCATTATTTCACAAATACAGTCCCAAGTAGTTGTCAGAACACCACAATACATACACATATAACCTAAAAATATAATAATAATATATACTTATTTGTAATACCCTAAAGAATGTTTAAGTGTAGCTAAGAGTGTGTGTGTGTATATTATGGGTGTCTCTTAGCATAGCTTAAACATCCCGTAGGAGCTAAATGAAAATAGACAGGTAAAATTTGAAAACCAAACTAGTATAGTGGTTAGCATTGTCACTTTACATGCAGGTGTTCTTGGTTTGAGTCCCAAGACAGGTAACTTATTTTCCCATGTGAAAGCAGTGTTAAATTATTTTAGTAAACTTAAATTATGTAGCAACTATTTTATGTCAAGCAGGGTAGTATAGCAGTTCCAAAACTGAGAGGTCAGTGTAGAAAAGATGTGAAACCCTCATATAAACACATGTGCCCCATACAGTAGAGTCACACAAAAATATAATGTAATGAAAGCACATAGGGGGATGTCATGGAAGGTAAATGTAAAATTATAATGTGTATGTAAATATTATATTATATTATACAATGACTGGCCGTTAACATACAAAAACGAGTACGCTAATTGGCCAGGCCAACCAGAGTGCCAGTTGTAAATCCAAGAGTATACTAACGGAAATGGTCCGGTTGCAGGACTTTTGTCCGTGTGTATATCTCCTGTTCTTAGTTTTTTTTTTTCTCTGCAGAGATAGCAACAGAGAAACGAAGATCTCTGTTTCTTTTTTTAACATATCGTTCTATGCTTCATGATATGAAGAACTGATATAACATACCAAGATATCATAAAAAAATGCAATGGAGATCTTTTTAACAGAGGAAAGGAATATCTCAGTTGCTGTTTTTAATATATCTCACTATGTTATACGAGTTCTTCAACTGATGTACTCCTTAAGTGTGGGAACATTTGCCTTACGCATGTGCAGTGCATCAGAAATACCCCAAAATACCGGACAACTGCAGAAGGCAGCACGGAGGCATTATACAATGACATTTTTAAGAAAGGTAGGTATTGTTTTCCTTAAATAATGGATGAAATTAGCCCAAAATATAAATAGATAAAGCGATTTTATTGTATAAAATAACAGACCGGTTTCGGCAAAAATATGCCTTCTTCAGTGTTGGAAAAAACAGACTTAAATAATACAATTGAACATGCAAATAAATACTTTTAGCTTACCAATGAGCACACTGATAAGCCAATACTCATGAATAATACATGAAAATCCAAAACATAGTAAATCTATGAGACCAAGCTAATATATTGTAATGTGATGAAATGTTAGAAATAATTCATCCTTTAGAAACTGCAAACGCTGAATACAGCAATAATGTAAATATAATTAAGGTATGTACAAATGCTCATATATTTTTTTTATATATACAAAATATGTCCAAACATGAAATATCAATATAAACTCCATTGTAAAAAATGCACACCAGTAGGCACAAGCTTCCCTACTGAAATAATGCATATATATTAGGCATATGTTTACTGTGATATACCAACATGTATGAACAATATTTTGAAATATGAAATAAAAAAGGAAATTGTACCATACTTGGTGCTCATGAATGGTGATGTAGAAAATATGTTTTGTTCATCTTAAAAAAGTGGTTAAAGATGATCATTGAGTCCAGGTAAAAAAAGTGCACCCAACCTTATTATCCAGTATTTCTCCTTGTGATCCAATATGCCGTGCCACCCTAGTGTATTGCTATGGTCACCAACTATTCTGTCAATGATCATGAACCTAAACTGAGCTTGTTGATGTTTGGAAACATGTCTATACCGGGCATTAGTTTCCTTTTTGTTTTTAATGTCACTTCGATGTTCATTTATTACATCTATTAGGTTGGATGTATGATTGTGTTTTTGGAAGTAACAGATGAATTTTTCACATTTGTGTCATGGATTTGCAAACTTATTCTTGAGATTCAAGCTACGACGACTGTTGTTGCACTATCCAGAGGTTGGGCCTGTGAATTGGTGGATTACTCGACCATTATTATTCAGTGAGACTCTATACAAGGTGGGGATTTATTTTATGTGGATTTCATGCATACATCGCGTTTGCGACAGCATTTCAACATTGTACGCTTATGAATTGGTGGACTTTAACATCTCAGGTATTTTGGTGAACATCCATGTGTTTGGAGATATTTTTGTGTGACTGGTTTGCATATTCGTGAACGCGATGGGGATTTCAAGGTACTTTTTACGTATTGACCTTTTCTTCACCTGCTTTTGGTTCAAAATTGTTGTCGAATCCATCATTTGACTTTCAAGAAAGGTTTGATATGGTGGATGTGAGTGACTTTGGTCATTGATCAGCGTGGAACAGCTTTTATATTTTTTTGGGACTAAGTCTATGAGGATACTAATGTGGTCTCCGTTTATTCATAACCTTGTGCTGATTTTTCTTGTATTATTTATCAACATTTACAATAACTTGGTATATGTTGTGTAAACGATTTTTGCATAACATTGCAGGGATATATTAACATATTAGTGTTTATTGCAACCTGATTTACCAGGGAAAGCTATAATACAGGACAATTGCATTTGCTATTGATTTCATTAATTAAGTACATAATTGCAGTACATTTTCTTTGGTTTATGGGAGTTCTTGGTGTCTTATATTTGGATCTTACTCTCACATCATTATAACAGGACATTTGCTGGTCTTGGCCTAAAACCTTACAGGCTTAGTTTTGTTATAGGATAAAATCACTTGATGTGGTCTGGAATTTACCACATTGTCCATTATTGGGATATATTTATGTATACCAACCTTTGGTTATACATAGTGCAACAAGTCTTTTTGATGTAGGGATTTAGTTTCATCTAATACATATTATTGTTTGTGGTTATATGAACATATTTTCTGTAAACCACTGTATACATTGAGTTTGCAGGGGTCATTGAATAATACAGGTTGAGTATATTTAGCTCCTTGTGGTCAGCAATGTCTATGCATACTATTAGAACATATTTTGAATATTAAAGTTTTTGGAATATAGAGCTGCTTTTAGATATTTAGACATACAGTTCTATATCTTGGGACTGTTTTGTCACATATTTGAGCGGGTCATTTTGTATTGGGTTGTTTGCAGATGTTTCTCCTACAATAACTTTTTATTACAAGCAGGGGAACTAACACACAATCTATATTGCCCCTAGTATGATCATAGTTTATGTCCGATTGAACTTATTATTTTTGAATCTTGGAGTATTATATTGGCGTTGCAGACTGTCGAGTCAGGATAGTTATATCTTGGTCTCATATTTTGTTTACATTGATACTGTGCAGCAAGATTATATCCTGTTATAACCAGTTTTTGATATTGATATTGGTGCTTTTGCTGCCATATTATTATCACAGATAGTAAGAATCATACAACACATTCTTAATTAAGGCATTGGATGTCCAGTTTTATACCATTATTACTATACAGGGCTTGATTAGGTTTCCAGTCTAATAGTCAGTGGGTTCTTTGTATTCACCTTGTAATTGGTAGTTAGTAATTGGTCATTTTTCCTGAGTTTAATTTTGGTTGTTATATGACAGTGGCATATATACTTCTTATAACCACACTGTCACAACTAATTTAATACTCATTTAGTATTGGAGGATTCTATAGATTCCTGGACTTCCTGTTGAAATGGTTTGGGGTATCTCTGACTGACTTCTGCATCAATTAGATCAGATATTTAGTTCTTTCTAGCTTGTCAACAACTACCATCACTTGGTCATTATTGTGAATTTGGTTGATTTTGGCATATTTTCACAGCATGTACCTTGAAAGCATACTCTCTGGTTTATGTGCCGATCGGGAGGATATTGGAGTCTTTGGGATCAATACCTCACCAGGCAATAATCCAAACAATACTGATCAACAAAGATCTTCTGATTGTGATTTACGCTTCCATTCCCTCACCAAAGGCCTTAAGAATCTTAGGTCAAACATATGGCACTTGAAACTGTTCAGGGCATATTCTAACAAGAACATTGCTCCTAGGGGCTTACAAATACGGCTCCAACCATTGGTAGGAAGATCAGATGAAAAATTAAGCAATGATTGGAAGGAAGCCTTACAAACCGGGTCCATGTTATTTGTGAATCTCCTTTTACAGTATTATGAAAGGATGGTGGACATCAATATTCAAGAGGTCAAAATGTTATGTTTAGACTGTAAGAAATTTGAATCTCTTTCTAAATTTAAAGACAATCTGCAGAGGTTATCCAAAGAATTGACAAACCATGAAAAAACTATTAAAGATAGAAAAATTAAAAAATTTCACAGAGATTTCTCTGATTATCAGAGGGGACGACCCTTTGAGCTTAACCACTCAGTTAGATTTGCAGAAGTCAACCAGGGATTCACCCCAAATCACATCAGGAAAAGGCCTAGATCTATTCTAAAGAATAGAGAAGGTTTCAACAACATCAGGAGAGGATTCCTCTCCCACAGATTATGACAGTACTGGGGACAGGGGTTCACCACATAGAAAGAAAACTAATAAAAACATCCCTTTAGATATGGCTCAAAGCACAGAGGGGGACAAAAGCACAAGAAAAGACCCATTAGAACACTCCCTGGAGGGATTAATACAGAACTTTTTAATATAAGTCAATCTCAGCAACCAATCCACAATGTTTTGAACTTGTCGAATGTCAGTTTGTCTTGTGATCAACAGTTTCTTTTGAATAAAGGGCTCAATTTTATACCTGGCTTTTTTTCTGATGAGTATCATATAGTTACAGATATTATCAATTTTTGTCGAAGTTTAAATCTAAAGTTGTTTTTTACAGATAATACAACTCAAAGATCTAATGAATTTAGATTTGGCAAATCTAATTTTCAGCCACCTATGAATAAGCATGTGTCCATCTTTATGCAGTCTGTCTTTAGGGACCTACATTTTCAAAATCTAGGATATACTATGAATTGACATAACCTCTCACAGCCAGAGAACACTGCCCTTCAACAGTTACGCAACAATAAGGACATTGTCATATTATCTGCAGACAAAGGTGGGGCAGTGGTGGTTCAAAATATGAATGACTATCTGCAAGAAGTTTTATCTCAGTTATCCAACACTGCATGTTATATGAACATGCCCATTGACCATAAGCCGAATTTTAAAAAAGAAATTGATTCATTTTTGAACCTAGCATGTGAGGAAGGTATTATTACCAAGGGTTGTGTTTCTCAACTTTCAGTTAAGGACCCTCAAAAGCAAATTCTTTATTTATTACCCAAAATACACAAATCATTAACCAATCCTTGGGGTAGATCAATTGTTTCGGGTATTGGATCCTTAACTGAACCCCTGTCTGCTTTTCTGACACATTATCTTAAACCACTTTTGAGTTTGGTCCGGGCAAGGCTGCAGGATACTACACAGTTCCTCAAAATTATCGAGGACACACAATTGGAGCCAGGGTGGTTAATGTGCTCATTAGATGTTAAAGCATTATATACCAGCATACCACACTGGGCTGGTTTACAAGCTCTCAAATATTGGTTGGACAGAGCTGGACTATATACACCAGGGTTCAACACATTACTTATCTGCATGACAGAACATGTACTCTACAAAAATGTCTTCTATTTTCAAGGCCAATGCTACTGGCAGCTCCAAGGTATAGCTATGGGGGCTTCTTTTGCTCCTATCTATGCCGATCTGTTCATGGCATTTTTTGAGGAATGTATGATCTATGATGATTCCCATAATATATATTTGGTTGAAATGGACATTTGGCGTAGGTACCTCGATGATTGCTGGATGGTATGGCGTGAGGATGCTGGATATCTGCAGGAATTTGTTGAATATTTAAATGATAACATCTGGGGCATTGAATTCTCTATCACTTCTGATTTGCAAATCATCAATTTTCTGGATGTGACTATATCTAGGAATCCAGACCATACTTTGACTACCTGAGTGTTTCACAAGTACCCCCAATATAACACTTTACTTCATGCTACAAGCATGCACCCACGCCATACCATCAGGAATATCCTGGTGTCACAATTTATGCGTATGAAACGCCTTAGTTCCAACAAAACAGATTATGATGTTGCCAGTCTTGATCTTTGTCGTAGATTTGTCAACAGAGGGTATAAACTTGAAGACATTAACAATGCACAGACACGATCATCCCACTTGAACAGAAAAACATTGTTGGACTATAAGATTCCATCTGAAGACTCAGGAACTTCTACAATTAGGTTTATTACCACATATGGCAGGAACTATTATGCTGTTAGGGACATCATAAATAAACATTGGAATATTCTTTTGGCCAATGAACAACTCAGATGTTTTTTGGGAGAACAATGCCAATTCTCATATAGGAAAGGGAAAACATTGGGTTCCTTATTTTCACATTATAAACACATTGGAAGTGGAGGAGCTATCCATAAACAACTAACTATAACAGGACATGAGTTGTTGGGTACCTTTCCATGTGGCCATTGTGGGTCCTGCAAACAGATTACCAAGTCCAAGTACTTTTCTAGTCGTAACACCAGAAAAGTTTATGAGTGTAAAATATTTGGTAATTGCAGCAGCAACTGGGTTGTCTATTTGGCCTCATGTCATTGTGGGGCATTTTATGTTGTCCAGACCTCCAGGCCATTAAGAACACGCATAAATGAACATCGCAGTGACATCAAAAACAAAAAGGAAACTAATGCACTGTATAGACATGTTTCCAAACATCAACAAGCTCAGTTTAGGTTCATGATCATTGACAGAATAGTTGGTGACCATAGCAATACACTAGGGTGGCACGGCATATTGGATCACAAGGAGAAATACTGGATAATAAGGTTGGGTGCACTCTTTTTACCTGGACTCAATGATCATCTTTAACCACTTTTTTAAGATGAACAAAACATATTTTCTACATCACCATTCATGAGCACCAAGTATGGTACAATTTCCTTTTTTATTTCATATTTCAAAATATTGTTCATACATGTTGGTATATCACAGTAAACATATGCCTAATATATATGCATTATTTCAGTAGGGAAGCTTGTGCCTACTGGTGTGCATTTTTTACAATGGAGTTTATATTGATATTTCATGTTTGGACATATTTTGTATATATAAAAAATATATATGAACATTTGTACATACCTTAATTATATTTACATTATTGTTGTATTCAGCGTTTGCAGTTTCTAAAGGATGAATTATTTCTAACATTTCATCACATTACAATATATTAGCTTGGTCTCATAGATTTACTATGTTTTAGATTTTCATGTATTATTCATGAGTATTGGCTTATCAGTGTGCTCATTGGTAAGCTAAAAGTATTTATTTGCATGTTCAATTGTATTATTTAAGTCTGTTTTTTCCAACACTGAAGAAGGCATATTTTTGCCGAAACCGGTCTGTTATTTTATACAATAAAATCGCTTTATCTATTTATATTTTGGGCTGATTTCATCTGTTACATTTGCTGGCCAACTGTGTTTGTTTTGTAATTTGGTCTGGCCGTGCATTACCTACGGGCATAGCATTTGGTTTCTTCCTTTCCTTAAATAATGTCATTGTATAATAGCACTAACCCACAGCTGGGTGTGGGCAATGCTGAATTTACCCATGGCTGGCTTTGTTTGGTCACTCAGGTTCACCCTTGTGACCAAACCAAACCAACTGTGGGTAAATCCAGCATTACCCACACCCAGCTGTGGGTTATTGCTTAAATATAACATTATGCAAATAATATGCTTAAACATGCCTTAATCAGTCTGTATCCAGCAGACCTTGTTCTGCCCAGCAACAAAATAGTCAACCATGCCAAATCTCGAACCCGGAATGCTGTCCTCTACAATCATAACAAAATGCCACTATACCATGTGAGCTGTGGGGAAGTGTAGTGTTTTAACAAACATATCCTGCATTCAGGTCATTTAACATCAGTAAGGAAAACAGCAGTCCCAAGTGATGGACCCATGACCCTGAACACAACAGTCACAGGAATGCACCACTACACCATCTGAGCTATATGAATTCATGTTGCATTTTTAAACATATCATATAATAGAAGCATACAACATTAGGGATATATATATATATATATATATATATATATATATATATATATATATAGGTTCATAGGTTCATAGGTTTATACTAGGCTATCTGCCCTAAGGCATTTATAAGCCTAGCCCAAAGTTTTGTGGCTTACGCCACCCCTTATGTTAAAAAATATTGTGCCCATTAGTTTGTTGTGCCTCTGTCCAGCAGTGACACAGAGATGATTCCCGGGGTAAACCTACGATCTCCCATTCACCGGTCAAGATTTCTCTTGAATACAGCCAGCGAGGTGCTCTGCCTCACATGGACCAGGATTTTATTCCACAGCATAGGGAGTCTCTGAGTGACAAATCTATCCCTCCAGCATGTCTTATTTATATCCGTGCTAAGGTTTAAGTTGCTTGCTCTAGTGGATCTGGTAGATTTGGATTTTTTGAGGTGGAGCATGTCCATTAATTCCGGGTTGGACATGGCCTTATATGTCAGGCACAGGTCACCTCTGAGCAGACGGTATGCGACTGAATAGAGCTGGAGTTTCTTCAGTCTGGCAGCATATGACAGATTTTGGAATCCCTTTATCCTTTTGGTGAGGAACTTTTGGGGTCTCTCCAATTGCTGCAGGTGTCGGGTGAGATACATCCTAATGGGGCATTGTACTCATCATTGGTCTGATAAGTGAAGAGTACAGGGGAACAATGACCTCACTTGATCTGGATGTGAATCCCTTCATGATCAGGTGGGCAATGTAGAAGGTCTTTCTAACCACTTTTGCAATGTGAGTGTCAAAAGAAAGGCCACTGTCAACCTGGGTCCCCAGGTCCCTGATAACCTCTTCTGTGCTTAGTGGATTGCCACCTATATGGTAGCTTGGGGTTACCTTGTTTTTCCCAAGGGTATGACTATACATTTTTGGCATTTAACTTCAGGCCATGGCTCTGGCACCAGCTATCAGTTTCCGTGAGACCCTCTGAAGGATATCTGTGTCCGATGTACTTTCCACTATGGCACCCAGTTTGCAGTCATCTGCAAACTTTGTCAGCCATAGTCCTCCTATGTTTGCCTGTACTTCTGAGAAGTAGATGCCGAACAACAGGGGGCCAAGGACTGAGCCCTGTGGGACACCACTTGTGACCGGCTTGGAGTCTGACATGGTGCCAGCAACTCTAACCCTGTGGGTTCTGTCCTTTAGCCAGTTTGCAACCCATCTTGTGACATATGGGTTTACATTTAAGCTGGTAAGTTTCTCTATAATACCTGAGTGGGGTATTGTGTTGAAAGCTTTTGCAAGGTCAAGGTAGGCTGTATAGACTGCCTTTCCCTCATCAATGGCCTTGGTGACTGTTTCGAAGACGTCGACCAAGTTCAAAAGGCATGATCTGCCCTTGACAAAGCCAAACTGGGTCGGGTCCAATGTCTGCAAGTCCCCTATGTCTTTGTTTATGAGTTCCATTATGATCCTCCCCATAGCTTTGCAGACCAGGCTTGTTAAGCTTATGGGGCGGTAATTACCAGGGTCCATAGAGGCACCGCCTTTGTGGAGTGGGACCACAGTTGCCGTACGCCACTCCTTGGGCACGTATCCTGTGGTAAGACTAAGATTAAACAGCTGCCTTATGTGCGGGTTTAGTTCCTCATTGAGTTCGTGTAGCACACAGCCGGGGACACCATATATATGTATACACACACACACACACACACACACACACACACACACACACATATATATATATATATATATATATATATATATATATATATATATAAGGTCTATGTCATTTAATCGACCTTCCAGATGTTGGAACTCCAGAAAATCGAATGGTGAAGTTTGAAAATTGAAAATGTTGAAGCCGTGGAAATATGACTTCTTTCCCAGGGAAAGAATTTGGTTGGCTGTTTCTGTGGCTTCGACATTTTCTCCACTGTGGTGCGAATGTTACGGAACAGGTTAAAGTAATTGTGCGAGTATGACGGACGTTAGGGTTAGGGTGCGGGTAAGGTAAGTGTGCGATAGTGACAGACTTTAGGGTTAGGGTGCGGGAAAGGTAAGTGTGCGATAATGACGGACTTTATGATTAGGGTGCGGGTAAGGCAAATGTGCAACACTGACGGACCTTAGGGTTAGGGTTTGGGTTAAGGTTAGTGCATAGATAGTTGTGTATGTAAGGTTTAGTGTAGGTTTATTAAGTTTTTGGTGTGCTTGTGTTGTGTGTGTGTTTTTCGGAACAGCAAATTTTTTCCCTCGGAAAATATTTGCTGTTCTGAGGTTTCAATGTTATCACATTTCGAATTTCTAAGTTCGAACATATGGTGTTCAAAATTTTGGAAGTTCGATTATGTGACATAGACTCATATATATATATATATATATATATATATATATATATATATATATATATAAATGATGAAACATATATATGGAAAAGCAGAGTCATAACATAGCTATACATATATAAAAATATAAAGGAAGGAAAATAAAAAAAAATATATATATATATATATATATATATATATATATATGTATGTATATATATATATATATATATATATATATATATATATATAGATAGATATATATGTATGTATTTATATAACGTGCAGTGGAGTTATACCTCAGAACCATCCCTCTCAACCTGTTAGTGCAAGGAACCTGTACAAAGACTGTAAAAGGGGGGGGGGGGGTAGATGGGCCACACCCACAGACATATTGCAAAAATCGCTGTTACAAATGAAAACACGTGTTATAGCAACAGTGTGTGTTCCAGCAGACAATCACTATATGAGGGTGGAAACTGAAATGTCATGTCATTTATTTACTGACATAAATCCTTGGATCATCACTGTGATTTACCAGACAAATAGAAATACATTGTGGAACTGAACAAAATTATAGTCCAAACATCTGGACATTCTGTGAAAACTATGGCAGTGGATGGCTATGCTCAGAACCCCTTAGTGCAATGAATATTGACCAAGCCTGACAAAGTGGGGGGACAAAGGCCTGAAAATAGGGGTATGTCCAAAATATGTCAGTAGATAAGCTGAGAAAGTTCATTTAGTAACAATGTATGTCCTAACATATATCGACTGAGATATCACAATTCCAGGACTCAGTTGCTTCTCATTAGTTACTGACCTCAATCCCCACATCATTCCATTGACATATCATGAATACATAACAGTCATGGGGACCAGACCAAAGATATCGGCCAGACAGCTGGACATCCTATGAATATGTGGACATAACACAACATTAGAAAAAGTAAACTGAGCTACCGAGCAATGTCCAAACTGCAATCAGACTGACATAACACTACCCAGGTCCAGCTCTGGGGCTGTACACATTGGTCTACTTTAGAAAACCGACACGCCAGTTCACCGACACACAAACCACCGAGACCAGATAACCGACAACACACAAAACCGACAACGCAAAACACCGAACACCAGTACACCGACACACCGAACGTAAACAACACATTACACTACATAGCATAGCCACTAGCCCTAACCCAAACCCTAACCCTAAGGTCTGACACTATCGCACACTCACCCTACCTGCACCCTAACCCTAACTCACTTAACCCACCCCTAACCCCAAGGTCCGACACTATCGCACACTCACCCTACCTGCACCCTAACCCTAACTCACTTAACCCACCCCTACACCTAAAGACTGTCACTATCACACACTTCACCTACCTGCACCCTAACCCTAACTCACTTAACCCACCCAAAACATAAAGCCTGGCCACTATCGCACACTCACCCTACCCGACTCTAAACCCAACTCACTTAACCCGCTCTAAACTACAGTCCCTCACTATCACACACTTACCTTACCCAACCCTAACTCCGACACTAACACACACTCACCTTTCCCACACCCTAACCCAAAATCCCACAATATCGCGACACTTACCTGACCGCCTCCTAACTCCATCACTGTCGACACTTACCGAGTCACGCCACATTACCCTTGTTGGTCTTTCCGCTGTTGGCAAATCACCTTTCGTAAACTTACCTGTCGGTCGCTTGGTCTTCGCCTTCCGCTGTCGGGAATCGTCGGTTCGGTCAACTAAAGGGGACCCGTACACATACATTAGCAAATATAACAGGCACTACAAGGATGCAACACTGGTGGAAAACAGACACTGTGTGCAAGTGCACACCCCCAAACAAGTGCAGCACAGTTACAGTGACATACCAGTAAGCAAAGTGAACACGACAGTATAATACTGTGTGAGCAACCACATACCGTTTGCCACTCACACATTACCTCTACATATACTTCCCCAAGTCACAGTATACTGGGAATCCTGAGATGTTACAGGACATGTCACAGTCAGCTCCTACAAGCATATAGACCTAATAGACTGCCAGCAGCTGTAGCAGCATGCAGAGTCAGATAGGTAAAGGATGTATGGCATTCACATCTGCTACTCTCCCTACCCAACCCAACAAACATATACGCACATCACTGCTACAAAATCTTGGCATCATTCACGATGGCCAGACATACATAACTGTCATATGTGCAGATTCCCACAGAATTACCAGGGTGTGGACCCATAACCCTGGCCACTGCTGCATACCATGTCCAGGAGTCTGCCAGGTCATTGGCATAATGACTGGAGTCCATATGGTAATTAATGATAGACCATACCTCTGCACCTCATAGTGTAGGACATCTGGACAACACATGGCATACTTGTGGGACAGGGGGCTGGAAAGAGGGACATATCACACATAATGGTGTTACAAACTGAAACAGTAGCTGGTGTTACACGTGTTGTTGTAACAATACATCCCTGAAGGATAGGATGTCAGGAACACCAATGTATGTCAACACTTACTGACTACAATCCTCACATTATCCTACCAACCCCCCAAAAACAGATGTTATTCGAGGAACAGACCAATCATACTAGGCAAAAATCCAGCCAGTCTGTGGACAAAATGACAGTTGAGAGGTATGTCAGAGGCATATTACTGTTACTGTTAAACAGTGTCTGTTTTCCACCAGTGTTACATCCTTGTAGTGCCTGTTATATTTGCTAATGTATGTGTACGGGTCCCCTTTAGTTGACCGAACCGACGATTCCCCGACACGCGGAAGACGAAGACCAAACGACCGACAGGTAAGTTTACCGAAAGGGTGATTTGCCGATGTCAAGTCACCCAGCAAATGCATGTCCAGACAAACCCTGTGAATGTAGCAACCCTCCATGTGTATGATAGCACCAATGACATACAACCTGTACCAAAATCTGGAGCTTTGTCCCCCATGTTGTTGGGCTGTCTCCACATGTCCTGTCCTGTGAGGTATTTCCACCTACTGTCTGTGAAGCTGTAGCCCCCACACCTCTGTAATGTCCCCTGCACAGCCAAGGGAAATGGCCAAGCCCCACATGAAGGGCATCCCATATGTTGGAACTAACAGCTGTGTCCAGTCCCACAACACAATACTATGTGGGCACCTACATAGCTTTATGGCCTCAGCAATACCTGACAGGACAACATCAACCCCCTCAAGGTAGGCTGAATGCCTGTGGTGGACAGCATCAATACACAAACCACAGACTTGGTCCCTATATTGGCTGTACAGGGCAAATCAGGAGCATGCACCAACTTGGCATCAAGTCAGCCTTTGTCTGATCAAGCATATAAGGCCACAGCTGGAGTACTGTAAGGCTAACTATGAGTACAAACTGGACACATCCACCAAGACCACACACAAGGCCATCTTCACATATGTCTGCAATCTCTGAGGCAACAAACCAACCCACCCTGTAATGGTGGCCAATCAGATCACATACACACACACCATAGCTATAGCCAATCTGGTGCAGATAGGTTTAGGGCAAACACCACCCCCTGGCTCAGCATCACTATAGGTGCATATGCACAGCACCCACACCCCTCCTCTCATTACCAGTGAGCAGCTACATATTGCCTACTGAAAGGCAACAGACGTTAGTATCCATGGGACCTGATAATATCCCTGTCTGCATCCTACATGAACTCAGAAATGTTCCCCCAGATCCATTACACACTGTAGTCACACCATCATTGGCACCATCCATACCCTATCTGCATGGAAGATGGCCAATGTCATACCTCTACACAGACATGAATGAAGAGTACAGGATTACGGAATCAACTAGCCCTCATTTGGGAGAATATGACACTCCAGGACCAGCAGTGCAATGCAAGCAGATACAGTGCTGATACATTACAGGGGTATGGTGTGGTTATGAGTGGTGGCTACTGGTATTGCAATGTAGCTGTGCAGGTTCTGTACATAATGTTGCCAAATGTATGAGATGATGTGTCTCCTTTTTTTATGTCTTCCAGGTGTAATGTTGCATCAGCAAAGGTCAACTTTCTCAGCGGCTGAGACAAATATAATCATAGAAGCCATACTACAGAACCATGCCATAATGTTTGGCTGGAGCCAGCAACATCTGTAGGAGAGGTCCAGCCTGTGGGACAACCTTGTCCACAGGGTGAACAATGTCAGCCTGCACGCATTTACATACGAGCAGGTCCGGCATCCTGAAAGTGACCTCATATGCCATGCCCGGCAAAGGGCTGCTGCAGTGGCCAGGGACTGCACAACCACAGATGTGGGCCTGGCCATGCAGCCCCACTGACAACCACAGGGGAGCTTCTCAGGTACCTTTGGGTACCCATCCCAGTACAACATCAGAGTACAGACCCCCCCACATACTAGTGGTGGGTGGCACCCAGGCAATGGACGAGGAGTGTGCAGGTAAGGCCCCAGTGTATATTACCAGACTAGTATAGCAGGCACACTTTTAATTGTAGAGAATCTATGTGCATGTGTCAGGTCAGATTACAATTGTGGATGGGGTTTCCTAATGCACAGATGTGCACATCTATGGTGAAGGACAGCAAATTGTGTAGTATTGGGGATTATACTGTAAATGTGCAGACATGACATGCTGCATCCATCCTGTACCAATGCCACATGTGGGTCTGCTGACAATACTTCCCTCCCACAATTACCTAGGTCCCTCCGATTTGCATGTGGGATGGCAGCCTGCAGCTGGTGAGTATGCAATTGTTCTGTTGTGGTTTTCCAATACCCCAGACATGTGAAGGCCATGCAATGTACCATGCACACAACTGTCACTCATATGGATATTGCTTTATGTGCATGTTCACTTATGTTGGAGTTAACTGCATTGCATCACAGTGGTCACCACAGGGGCCTGTCTGATGAGAATGTAACATCCCTGTAGTATACCTCATGCCCTGTCAGTGAAAGACCTCGGGACAGAGACCAAAAAAATGGGTGGACAAATGTCATATAGTGGCTATAAACAGTGTAGACACTCCTGTTAGGATGCTGGGTGTTTGTGATATATATATGTATATATATATATATATATATATATATATATATATATACAAACTGAGTCCACAGTACGTCAGTCCACATATTTTCCAAACTGTAATTTGACCTATGACATGAACAATTCACCTGTAAAACCAATCAATCTGTTGGCAACCAAATATGAAGTATATAAACCTGACAATAAGCTGGATGCATATGTGTACACACCCTTCAAATAATATGTTATTGCAGCAGCTTGTGATTTACTGGAAGCACACAGTCTGCTTGGGTACACACCTGCCTAAAGGCCCTCTGAGTAACACCAAATAACAGTCTGCTGTCCAAGTGGGATAATCATGACATTTGCTCAGTTGCCTGCAACAGCAACAGCCATGGCTTGCAGACAGCTGACAAAGTAGGAAATGGATCTCATATTTGAAAGGTATCAGTCAAGAGTAGGGTACAACAACATTACCACAGAACTGCATACACCATGGAACACAGTGGAGACAGTTGTCAAAAGGTGGATTGAATATGGGACAACAGTGCTGTTGAAATTAACTTGACGTCCCTCCAAAACTGATGAGAAGACATGTCAAGATCTGGTCAGGGAGGCTGCCAGGGAACATACAGCAACACTGAGGGAGTTGCAGGAATCTGTTGCTAGTACTGGTATTGCGTACTACCTGTGGGAACACTCTCCTATATTATGCATACGTCTGACCTATAGGGTAGGGTCAGAAGATGGATGCATTTCCCAACACCAGAAAACATCCAGGGGTGAATACAAATTGTAATAGAGTACATCATGTCTCTCAAAGGCATGTGTGAATATGTGTCATGGTGTAATGAGATTATGGATCGACCTCACATCCACAATACCAAAAGTTATGTGTGGTGCACAGGCAACACCTCTCATAACCTGAAGACCAACATCCCCATGGTGAATCACACTGGTGGCCTGCTGTGGGGATGCCATTCCAAAGCCAGAACAGGGCCTGTAGTCATCGTGGTGGGAATTCTGGCCATTCCAAATAACACCCACATCTGCCCAAAATCCATCAGGCATCTGCAAGAATGCTGAGGATGGGAGGTGTGTCAACCTGCAACATGACAAACACCTGAAGCATACATCCAAAGGCTCCACCAGAATACACTCGTGGTAATGGATTGGCCCAGCCAGAGCCTACACCTACACCAGACAGTAAAACACCAGTGTGACTTGACGAGGGCTGTGCACATGAGCTGCCCATGCAATCTGACAGAGTTGGATTACCTTTGCATGGAACAGTGGCCAAATATTGCCAAGCCAAGATATGCCATGCTGATAGACACCTTCACCAAGAAGAGTGAATGCTCTAAGTCACTTACAAGGCGCTTCAACAAAGTATCATTTTATGGGTGTGCACAATTATGCAATCACCATATTGTATATATTACAGTTATTATATTTTACATATAACACGTGTGTTTGTTTATCGATTGGATTGCACAGGTCATATATCACATGAACAGTGGGTAACATATCTGAATGCATTAATGTGCTCTCATCTTGTATATTACAAGAACATGGCATGTTAATAGGGTTGTGTACACTTATCATATTCACTATAAGCTTAGAATGTTGATGGTGTAACAGGAATTGAGTGACCATACATTCACTGCTGGTTTGGCGGTCTGACACTCAAATGTATGCCATTAATCAGTGATGTCACTCCTCAGATCATCCCATTTATGTACCAGAGAAACACAGGGATTATGATAAATAGAGCAAACATATGAGCCAGACTTCTACACATCCTTTGAGCATCTGTACAGTTGTGAGGTATGTGCTGTAGTACTTGCCACTGTGATATACAGGTGAAAAGCAATGATGTGTACATGGGTGCAGTCTGTGCTGGTGAACGTCCGTCACATACTAACACTAATCATGTATCCCTGAACTCTATATTGTTAGTTACATGTAGTAAAACTGGCTGCAATGCATGATGTTGATAGCCGTGTGTCATACATGTCACCATTTTGGCAATGTGTGGTCTGTGTAACAGATTTGTGCCACCTCACCTGTAAGTGTGTGTGTGTGTGTGTGTGTGTGTGTGTGTGTGTGTGTGTGTGTGTGTGTGTATACCAACCAACGTCAAAGTGCAGGTATTAATGTACATATGTTATTTTCCCCTCATATGTGGCAATGGGGTTTGGGGTCCTCTCTTTTGGAAAGTGATGTCATTATCTCTGGAGATTCTGACAATGATGATAGGAATATAGAGGTACATTTGGGGTTGTCAGGGGCTGAATCTGTGCCATTGGTTGGCATCCCACTCCTGACCACACCATCCCCGCACACAGTGACATTGCCCACACATACCCCGTTACCAGTGGCCACAGATGATGGACAGTTGGCAGATTGTGGCATTGAACAGGGTAGTGTGGTGACTATGGCAGGTGGAAGTGTAGACACTGGCCATAGCCAGAATGCAGGCGAGGTCCCACACAGGTGCCTGGACAGGGGTGCTTGCAGGATGGATGCACAGACTCATAGTGAATGCCACAACATGCAAGTACTCAGGGTGGTGGATGCAACTATCCCTGATTTATGTGGTGACATACATGACCTTGTTGAGGCCACACATCAAACTACTAAGGTCATGAATAGACGGTGGGGTGAGACCTTGGCAATCCTTGACTGTGGCATGTCTGTGCTAGAGCATATGGTGGGAGAAGGGGATTGGCCATGTGGATGTAGGTCATCACCAAGAACAGCTGAGTGTCTATGGGGCCATGCACCTTCACACTCCCTTAGTGGCAGTGCCAGCAGCACTACCGAAGGGGAGTTGCTGTCCACATAACACTGGAGCAGGCCATGGCCACATGGTCCTGTCCAGTCCTGTCAGGTGTACATATCCAGCAGACAGCAGTTACCATCAGGAAGGAGTACTGCATCTAGCCTTATACCTGGTGGTGCCAGTGATACCCCTGGCAGGACCAGTTTCCATGTCTGTGCCCAGAGACCGTGACCAGGACACCCTGCCTTGTACAGTACACAGCTGTCCAATGTACCCCTGTATAGGCTAGTCACATGGCATGACTGTGTGCATATATACACACACACATCTGTATCACAGACAGGTCACCTCCCAACACACACAGTACCTCTGCACAGCTGATCTATTGGAGACCCCTCCAAACACACACACACATGATGTCAACCGTATGGCCCAGCACCTCTGCACAGCCCATCTATTGGAGACCCCTCCAAACACACACACACATGATGTCAACTGTATGGCCCAGCCCAAGCCTCTGGCAAACCCACACTGCACCCTATGCATATGATGATACCTGTGCCACATCCCTGTCATCCATACCATCGATGCAGGGACATGCTAATATGGGTCTGATGCACAGGGTGAATATAGTACAGTGTAGCTATGTAATACTATGTAAGGTGCTGTCTGCTTGCATTTGTTATGGGTAAACATACAGGTGTATGCACCGTATTAGCCAGGATGCATTACTGCTGTTAGTACCACTGACTGAATGTAGTCTGACATGCTGTATTCTGTTACTGTTCCAGGTGTCTGTATGTCTGCAGGCTGTGGCATTGCAGACATTCCCAAGAGGGAGTATGGCAGACTGGGAATACACTGACCATTGAAACAAAATTTCCACAAAACAAACTCAGTGAAAACCACGGATGTAAAATGGACTTTCAAACACCACTCCAAACTTTGCAAAAAGACACAGGTTTATTGTAAAGCACTTTTCATCTCTGTGCTTACAGAGACTTCCTCAGACAAATTTGAAAAGAAACTTCAAAATATTTAAGTCAGACTTTAAAAATTCACATGACTCCCAAACAGCTATCATTCACCAGAATGCATTCAAATAGTTAATTAGCCTCATTAATGAGTCTGTTCTCAATTAAGGCCAAGCTTTCTTGTTCAGGCAGTTGAGGCAGTAAACACTGCCCACATGCTACTATGTAATCACACCACTATTCCTCAAAACAACTTGCATAATTCAACACAATGTTACAAAGTGGAGTATACAAAAACATATAACCTTAATATTTATATAACCTTGCTAATTAGCTTTTGACACATGATCGACACACCTTGATGCTTTGCCAGAGATGGCCTGCATTTGTAAACTTTGTGCTTCTGGATACTGGCCAAGGTTCTTGTTTGACCTATAGTGCCTTTATAGGCTGTATTCTTAAAACCAAATTATCACCATGACAGCTACAAACAAATGCAATCTGAGGATTATGCTGCTCAATGCTAGAAGTGTAAATCTCAAAATGCAGTTGCTTGAATCACCCCTTAAAATGAAGAACATTGACATTTGTGCTGTAACAGAGACCTGGTTCAAAGAAGCAGAAAGTACGCTTGCACTACCAGGATATAACTCATGCCACACAACTCAGCCCAAGAACTTGGACCGTAGCTCCAAAGGCAGTGGTGTTTCCATATTCGTAAAGGATGTGCACACCTCCAGACTGGTACCCTACCATAATGCATCAGAGATAATTGAAGTGCAGCTAACATTAGGTACGAAGCATTTCAGGTCTATAGGTCTCCAACCATGTCCCAAGACTCACACTCCATGTTCCTAAGCACCCTGGAGAATATTAGGGTCCAACTTAACACTCTTATACTGGGCAATACACTTGCCCAAGGTTTCCTGGAATTCATTAATTCCAGTGCCCTGGACCAGCCAGTTCATACGCCAACTAGAGGTAGCAACATCCCTGACCTGGTCATTACTAACATGGGTGACTGTTGCTCTACACCAATATTCATCTCCTCCCTGATTAGATCTGACCACAAACTAATCACCTTGGGAATTCCCATTTTTCCCACCCCCCTGCAAAGGTAACAACCATGAAAAACTTCTCCAAAGCTAACCTCGGGCTCCTAAAACAGAGGTGGCTAACTTCATGGCACCCATGCAAATGGAGAATAGTTGCATGACTGCCAAATCATACAGCAATGCACTGTACAAACACATACACAAATGCATGGATCTTGCCATACCCAATTGAACCAAGATGCTCTGCTCAGAAAAGGAAGCCAATCTGGTGGTCCCCTGCCATAAACAAACTCTACATCAGAAAAAAGAAACTGATGCAGAATAAGGTGAAGTCCCAAGACTGGAAAAAAAATCACTTAGCCTCAACAAAAGGTTGAGATCCCTCTCCAAATCCTCTAAAGCTAGCTATGAAAACAGAATTGCAGCAGATAGTAAAGACAACCACAAGGCCTGCTATAGTTATGTAAAGAATCTCCACAGCAATACTCAGATTTGCTCTGCGCTACTGTACAATGATACCTCCTATGCCAAACCAACAGATATTGCCAATATACTGGCCGACAGATTCAGTGCCAGCTTTACCCCTCTCTCTCTCTCACCAAAGGACCAATCACAATACTAGTAGATTGCCAGGCACCCAGTATTACTGCTGCATAGGTTAAACATCACTATCCAAGGCCAAGAATACGGCTTCTATGGGACCTGACAATATCCCTAGCTGTGTTCTACATGAACTACAGAGTAAACTGACACCACACTTGTGTGCGCTGTTGAATCACAGCCTCACCTGAGGCTTTGACCCTACCGAATGTTGCACTGCTACAGTCATCCCTCTCCATAAAGGAAGCGAGACTACAAACTCTGGGAACTATCACCCCATTAGCCTGACAAGTCTGATATGTAAAGCTATGGAATGCATCATCATGAACCTAATAAACAAGGCTATAGGGAATCTCCAAACTCTGGATCCCACACAGTTTGGGTTTTCTGAAGTGTAGATCATGCCTGCTCAACCTGGTCGACTTTTTTGAGTCAGTCACCAGAGCTGTGGATGCTGGCAAGGTAGTTCATACAGCCTACCTTGATCTGGCCAAGGCCTTTGATACCATTCCCCATGCAGGAATCATACAAAAAACACTAAGCTAGGCATCAACCCCTATATCACTAGGTGGTTTGCAGACTGGCTCACAGATAGAACTCACAGTGTGAAAGTAGCTGACTCCAAGTCAGACTGCTGACCAGTCATGAGTGGAGTCCCACAGGGTTTGGCCCTGGGTCCTCTCCTGTTTGATATCTACTTCTCTGAAGTCCTGGCCAACAAAAAGGGACTCTGGTTGACAAAGTTTGCACACAACCGCAAATTGAGAGCTATTATTAACTCCCCAAATGATGTTGACATCCTACAGAGAGGCCTCACTGAGACCAACGACTGGTGTCAGAACCACGGCCTTAAGCTCAATGCCAAAAATGTGTTGTCATCCCCTTTGGGAAAACTCAGTTCCCATAAATTACCACATTGATGGTAGTCCACTGAACACAGAAAGTGTTATAACACATCTGGGAACACAGGTTGACAGCAACCTCTCTTTTAACCACCACATTGCCACTATGGTCAGAAAGTCCTTCTATGTGGCACATCACATTACTAAGGGTTTTGCATCCAGGAAGAAAACGGTCATTGTCTCCCTCTACTCATCCCTCATTAGGCCAATCATCGAGTACAATGCCCCATTTGGCATGTACCTCACTAGACACCTGCAACAACTGGGTAGGCCACAAAAGTACCTCACAAAGATTATCCTAGGCCTTAAACAATTGTTCTATATGGACAGACTCAAACAACTCCAACTATTCTCTGTCTCATATCGCCTACTTAGAGGCGATTACTGCTTGACTTACAAAGCCATGTCTGACCCAGCTCTGTTAGAAATGCTACATCTAAAGAAATCACAATCCCTCCATACCACATGCTCCACAGACCTCAACCTCATTACCGCAATCAATAGAACATGCTGGAGGGACAGATTTATAACCCACAGACTGCCCATGCTATGGAATAGACTTCCCATACATGTCAAACAGATCACTTCACTGGCCCTCTTCAAGAGGAATCTTGCTGAATAGATGGGAAATAGGAAAGTCACCCCAGGGATTACTCCAATGGCTCTACTCAACAGAGGCACTGGGAACTAATGTTGGGTGGCATGATGCCAGCATAATCCTATGGGCTAGGCTTGTAAATGATCCAGGTCCATTAGCCTAGTACACACCTATGAACCTACACATCTGGATATCCCATAGACATCTGTACAGAGAAATGGTATGGCCTGCACAATGGTTTAACATGTTGCATGTGAGGCAGATACCATTACCACGCTATATAAAGTAATGCCATCAGGAGGTGGTAAACAGGCGTGGATGGTACATGAATCAAAATGGTATCAGTCAAACAGGATATGATTTTTCACCCAAAGAGACACACACACACACACACACACACACACACACACACACACACACACACACACACACACACACACACACACACACACACAAATAGTTGCTAGTAATGAGATTAGAAACACTACCTATCTAATTGTTTCTATTATAGAGTTATGCAGTTATCAGGTGCACCGTGGAGCATACATAATTTCTTCTACTCCCAAGGTACTTCTAAGGTAAATGACATCGGCATGCCTAGTAAAGTAGGGTGATGGCACATTTACAGGGTGTTACATGAATCAAAATGGTATAACCCACACAGTATATGATTCTCACACATACACACACCAATTGCCAGTACTGAGATTAGAACTTCTGCCTATCTAGTTATTTCTACTATAATGTTATGCAGGTATTAGATGAGCCACAGGGTTTGTACAAGTTCACCTATGCCAAAGGTACTTCTAAGGTGAATTATGTCAACAGGACTAGTAAATTAGGGTGAGGGGAAGTGTAAAGGGTGGTACACAACTCAAAATTGTATAACACACACAGTATTTGATTCTCGCACACACTTGCAAGTATTGAGATTAGAACTCCTGCCTATCTAGTTACTTCTACTACAGTGTTAACTTGAAAAATATGCTTTTCTAAGAAAGTTTAAAAATATGCTTTTCTAAGAAAGTTTATCCACAAGGTGTTTCCTTAAAAAATATGCTTTTCTGCACTTAGCAGCATTTGCAAAAGAACAGATGTGTCAGCATTTATGTCATCAAGGCAGTATCTTTCCAAAACCAACAGGGAGTGCCTAAATAAAAATATATATAAAGTCTGTATTAAATCCAGTTATGTTAGGGGTATTGGTAGGGACACATTTGTCCTGAGGTAAATGTTATATCTCTCACATCATCTGTACTATATGAGAAGTACAGTAGAATAGTACCTGAAACTGCAACATTAGTCTGCATGGTTTATTATAAAAGTTACTTGTTACTGCTTTGAGTTGATGCTGCAAAGTATATTCTTTCATCAGTGTATATTCTGCAAGTTTCTGTATGCAACAGACTGTGAATACAACTATAGCCAGACTTTGATTTCAGCAGAATCCAGCCAGCAAACTGGAACAACAGGAACCAAACAGGAAAAAACAACGAACACAAATTCCACCAAAGGATTTATTGCACACTGAAGATAATCTCTCTGACGTCTCGGCCAAAGCCTTCAAGGAGAATAAAATGCTTACATAGCATAACACTATATATACACCAGCAATAAAATAATTAAACAATTAATCAATTTAAACAACATCTTAACGAGATAATGCTTTCCAATTGAGCTCTTCATTTAGCCCAAAGGGAAACATAGTTTTAAATTTTAAAATATACACAGTTTCTTTCTGCACTAAAACAGTTTTGATACTCATATTATTAAACAAAGACATACAAATTTGTTCCAATACTGTCCCTTTCAAACCATTACTACAATTATTATGAACTTCTGAAAAGTGTACTGCCACAGGGCTATCCTTCTTACAGTTCCTAATGTCTCTAACATGTTCTAAAAATCTAGTTTTGAATGCCCTCTTTGTTTCCCCGATATAAAATTTGTTGCAAGGACATTGTAAAGCATATATAACACCAACAGAATTACAATTAAAAAGACCATGGCTATCAAATCTAACATTATTAATAAATTCAAAATTAGTTACAATATGTTTACAAGCTTTACACTTGCCACAAGGGAAGGTTCCAACTCGAACAGGTTCAATATACATTTTTGAAGAAGGCATGACAAACTTGGCTTTCACCAAAACGTTTTTTATATTTTTACCTTTACGGTAGGAAAACTTAATATTCACATTCAACCATTGTTGTACATTCCTTAAAGAGCATAAATAAAGCCAAAACCGGCTAACAATCTCAAGAAAATGTTTAGTAAAGCAACCAAATGTAGTTACAAAATAAATGTTATCCTTATTTGTGCTTGCATTATTCTGTCGTATCATATTACCCCCCATAATACTGATATTCCTATAATAAATAGATTTTTCAACTCTGGGTTTAACTCCTGTCGATAATCTTGCAAAACTTTTCTCCAAGATATCCTTACTATAACCTCGGGTTAAAAAAGATTTAACCAAAAAACCCATTTCTTTATGGAAAATGTCAGGTCTATTACAAAGTCTATGGATACGTAACATTCCACCATAAGGTAAGGCGTTAATTATATGAGAAGGGTGCCCACTGGTACCATGTAAACACTGGCATGTCCCTTCAAATTTCTTATTAGGTGAAGTCACAATATTTTTACCATCAGAAATATCTAACACTACGTCCAAAAATGGAATAACATGTCCAATATTCAATCCATCAAATTTTATAAGATATTTGTTAACATTAATCTCATTGAAAAATTCAATAATTTCGTCCCTGTTACTATCAACCAAAAATATTAAATCATCAACATACCTAAAGTATTGGATAACATGTTCATGAAAGAATTTATGCTTGTAAATGACTTCCAGTTCAAACAGACCCATAAATAGATTGGCATACATGGGGGCAAATGAAGCCCCCATGGCTGTGCCTAGCAATTGATGGTACAAAACATTATTAAACTCAAAAAATTATGGGTTAAACAAAAATGTACCAATTCAATGACATATTCCGTAGCAGGGGAATTTCCTAGAAAAAATCTTATAGCTTCCAGTCCAAATTGGTGTATAATGCTTGTGTATAGGCTTTTTACATCTATACTAACCCATAACATATTATGATTTAGTTTAATACATTTTACTTTATCCAAAAAGTCAAAAACATCACTTATATATGAGGGTAATTTTATAACATAAGGAGACAAAAAATGATGTAAAAAAACAGCCAGGTTATGTAAAAAATATTCAGACCCAGATACTATAGGCCTCCCCGGAGGACTTTGCAAATTCTTATGAATTTTAGGTAGGCAGTAAAACAGGGCCATTTTGCAACCTTCCACACGAAACTTTTTTTTAACATCTGACTGACAAAAATAACCCAATCTTATTCCTTTATTTATTAACTCCTTATATTCATCAATGGCTGTGTAAAAAACTTCAGGCTCAACAACCTTATATGTGTTAACATCACACAAATGTTTCATACACATATTTAAATAATCAGAAAAATACATGACTACTAATTTATTGCCCTTATCCGATGGTTTAAATACAATGTCATCCATCTTACTTAAAGTTAATAAAGCTTTCCATTCTTGAAAAGACATATTATAAACTATATTGGACCTGTTGCTCATGAATTCTTTATGAGCTAACTCAGTAAAATAATTTACCATATGGACAAACTGACATACCTCCCCATTTAAAACATCAGGCATGAAAGTACTTTGAGAAGGAACCTTGGAAGTATCGAAACTATAATATGCATTATTTTCAGTTTCAGAAATACAAGAGTAAAAACTGTCTAATGAACTATCTATACTCTCTTCATCTGTTTCCAGAACAGAAAAACCATCTTTTCTGAAAAAATATTTCAAATGTAACTTCCTAGCAAAAGAAAACACATCACTTTGTATATCATAAAGGCGAGTAACCACCGTGGGGACAAATTTAAGTCCCTTGTTTAAAACACACATTTCAGTTTCATTAAATATATAATTAGAAAGATTAACAACATATTCAGTGGCATTCAACACAATATTAGTACTAGGAACAGTACAGACATCAACGTCTTCCCCATTTAAATCCCCCCTGTCCAAAACATTGCCCACCTGGGTTAGCTGACTGTTCCCATGTCCGTTTTTGTCCCTGTGCCGGAGGAATGGAGGAAGAAGAGTTCCCCCGAAAAGTTTGGCGAAATCTTTCCCTCTGTTCAGCTGCTGGGAGACCTGGAAAGTCGCCATCATTCCATTCATCTTCATGCGAAGTATAGCCTCCTTCTGAAGCCGAGGAATTAAACGGTGGAGTCACAGCATCATCTGGATGAAACCTAACTTGCTTGCGACGTTTAGAATCCAGCCAGCAAGACTGAGTGTCTTAAGAAGACTTCAAATCCATCACAGTAAGCAGCACCATAGTAAATACAATAACAAAAATTACACTTGATTGCCAGTATTGGGATTAGAACTCCTGCCTATCTAGTTATTTGCAGTACAGTGTTACATCGTTACCACATGTGCTACAGAGCTTACTGGACTAACAACTGGCTAAAGGTGCTGATAACTGCACAGGCGAGGTAAAGTATTACAGGTGGCATAAAGTCTGCTTTCAGTTTTTCCCTTAGATCTTGCTATTTCTTTCTCTCTTGCACATGAAATAGCATAATAGCTTTGCACTTCAACAGGTTATTGAATCAATAAGTGTAGCACATCCGGGAGCCATCAGCAGTAATTGTTCCTCACAGAATTAGCCCCAGTACTTAGTAGTCATGACCACCCCTCCTGGCATGATTGAAGTGCAGTTTTCTGTGCTTTCACCCATTAACCCAGTGCACTTAGCCATTCTGAGGCACTATTGCAACTGCCTCATGTACACAGACACCTCTCTCCTCTAAATTCCAAACACTCAGACTTGTGAGAATTACCCCTACATCACCAAAATTGGAAATATGCACTCTCTAGCTGGTCAAGAGGATAAGGTCAACACCTGCACCACACCATGTGGAACACATAGCTTGTCACAACAACCACTATCACAGCCCAGACATACACTCACAAACTACACACCCACCTTCACAGAGGCACTCAATGGACATTTACCCTACCAGCACAGACCAGCAAGACAGACACCCACTTGGCCACCACAACACAGCACATACCAAAGGAGACATATGTCACCTACACTGTGTGCCCCTCAACCTAAGCCACTAAGCTTAACCACCTTGCCCAATACAGTAATCATGGGTGACTCAATACTGAGGCACACAGATGTCCGACTCACTAGGTTGATTATGGAGAAGGTAACAAACAGCTGTCTATCACATGCCAGCATCCAACACATGAGACACCCAGTCAGGTCACACCACAACAACTACAAGTATCACTCTGTCATCATCCATGTGGGTGTGAATGACCTGAGACACACCTCCCTGGACTACATGACAAGAGACATGGTTGAGCTCTCAAATTATGTGGCCTAGGCAAGTATGACAGTAGCCCTGAGCAGTATACTACCATCACCCAGAATGATGCTGCAGTACTATCAATAAATGATTGACTTTGATTGTCTTATGTGTTTGTAATTTTCAGGAGATCCAATCTCTATCTGCTTATGATAACATAAATGACAGACCTCAATGCCTTGCCAAAGGTGGCCTGCATCTGTCACCCCTGGGTTTCCAGGTACTGGCTAAGTCTATTGCCACCCCTATAGTGCCTTTTTAGGCAGTGTTCCAAATCACATTGCCACTGTAACAGCTAGACATGAATGCAGTTTGATGGTCATGTTGCTCAACAGTAGACATCTAACTCTCAAGATGCAGTCACTCAAAGGACTCCTCAAAATGGAGAACATTGACAGTTGTGCTGTAACATCTCACCCACACACCCCACAAAGGTATCCACCTTGAAAAAACTCTTCAAAGCTGACTTTGGAGTCATAAAAAACAGGGGTGGATGACTTCAATGCAACCATGCCAATGGAAAATAGTTGCATGACTGTTGACTCATACACAAATGCACTATACAAACATGTACATGAATGCATGGTACTAGCCATAGCCAACAGAACCAAGATGCTGTCATCAAACCACTGGAAGCCAATGTGATTGTCCCCTGACATTACTAAAGTGTAAAACAGAAGGAAGACACTGTTGCAGAAAAAGGTGATGTCCCAACACTGGTAAACCCCCTTATTAACCTCAACAACAACTTGAGATCCCTCATGGAATCATCTACAGCCATCTATGAAGGCAGAATTGCAGCAGACACTGACAACAATCACAAAAGCCTTTGATAGTTATACTAACAAAGTCCACAGCAATACCCACAAGTGCTGTCAGTTACTGCACAATGGTAGCTCCTATCCTGAGCTAACAGATACTGGCAACAATCTTGCCAAGATTCAGTGACAACCTTACCCCTCACTCCCCCCTAAGAGAGCAATCACAATGGCAGATGAATGCCAGGCACCCAGCATAACTGAAGCCCAGGTTAGACCTGCGTTGTCCACAGGCAAGAATACAGCTTCCATAGAACCCGAAAATATCTATGGCTGTGTTCTGCATGACCTACAAAGAGACCTGGCACCACATCTGTGTGCCCTGTTTAGTCACAGCCTCATCTCAGGCTTTGTCCCTCCAAAATGGTGCACTGCTACAGTCATCCCTCTGCATAAAGGGGTAGCAAGTACAGACCCTGGGGATTATTGGCCTATTAGCCTGATGAGTCTACAATGTACAGGTATGGACCACATCATCAGGGACCTGATTGACAGATATAAATAATCTCCTAACTCTGGACCCCATACAGTTTGGCTTTTTGAATGGCAGATCATGCCTGCTCAACCTGGTTGACTTCTTTGAGTGAGTCACCTGGGATGTGTATGGCAGTAAGGCACTGCATACAGCCTACCTTGCTCTGGCCAAGGCTTTTGTTACCATTCTGATAAACCCACCAAACTAGGCATCAACCCCTATATCAGTAGGTGGGTTGCAAATTGGTTCACAGAACACACAGTGTGACAGTGGCAAACTCCAAGTCAGACTGCCAAGTAGTCGTGAGTGGAGTCCCACAGGGATCAATACTGCATAGTCCCCCATCCAGTATCTACTTCTCAGGAGTCCAGCCCAACACAGAAGAACTCTGGCTGACCAAGTTCACAGAGGACTGCAAGTTGGGAGCCATCATTAATGCCACAAGTGATGCAGACATCCTAAAGAAAAGCCTCACTGAGCCAATGAGTGGTGTGGAAACCATGGCCAGAAGCTTTACACCACAAAATGCATCATCAACCCCTTTGGCAAAACACTCAGTTCCCAGTAAATACCACATCGATGGGAGCCCAATGAACACTGTAGGCATTATAAGAGATGTGGGAACACAGGCTGACAGCAACTTCTCCTTCAAACACCACATTGCCAATGTGGTCAGGAATTCCTTCTATGTGGCACATCACATTACCAAGGGTTTTGCATTAAGGGAAGAGGTAATCATTTCTGTCTACTCTTCCCTCATTAGACCACTCATCAAATATTATGGCCTGTTTGGCATGTACCTCACTAGACACCTGCAATAGCTGGGGAGGCCACAGAAGTACCTCACAAAGAGGTTCCTAGGCATTAAACACATGCTCTATACAGACAGACTCAAAAGACTCCAGCTATTCTCTATGTCATATCACCTACTTAGAGGCTATCTGTGCTTGATTTATAAAGACGTGTCGGACCCAGCTCTTTTAGAAATGTTACATATGAAGACATCCCAATCCTTCCACACCACACATTGCAGAGACTTCTACCTCATTACCACAATTGACATAACATTCTGGTGGGACAGGTCCCTCACCAAGAGACTGCACATGCTCTGGAATACACTTCCCATACATGTCATGCAGAGCACCTAGCTGACCCTGTTTCATTGAAATCTTGATGAGTAGATGGGTAAGAGACAGTTCACCCCAAGGATCAATGCAGTGTCTCTACTTGATACAGGAACTGGGAAGTAACATTGGGTGGCACAATGGGCTAGGCTTGTAAAGGCTCCTGGGCCATTAGCCTACTACACACTTATGAACCTATAAGAGGACATCAGCAGGACTGATAAAGTAGGGCAGTGGGTGTTAAACTTATCAAAATACTTTGTCCAACAAACAGCCACATTTACACATGTATCAGATGTGAGAGTAGAACCCCTATCTAACTAAGAAAAACACAAAAGGCCAGGCACCAGAAACCTCTGCAGCTGTAAAAAACAAAGAACAGGATACACACAAAGCTGCTGAGAGTAGGCTCCAGAATTCACAATGAACTTGACAACAGAACTGCTTTATTACAACACACTGGTGTAAAACTGATACAAAAACACACCTTAAATAGCCAGGTTGAATAATGATGCACTCTAATTAACTTTTAAAAGGGAGACCTTAAAATCAGTTTAAAACATACATATACACTACATATACGCTATTAATAAAACATGCACCCTGTGTAAAGAACAGCTATATAACAATATATATATATAAGCACATTCTAATGAGCATATAAGCATATTTAATAAACAGTCTACAATTATTATAAAATAGAAAAATAAAAAATATAAAAAACAAATAAATAAATAAAAGACAGGAATTACCTATGTACCAAGAACAGGCTTCAAAGGCACCTGTTCATTTAAACAATGACCATAATTGGCTCTAAGCATGACTATCCACCTAGCCTCTACTTCTTCAGTTCTAGCTCTAATATCACCCACTCTAACACTCTCATATGTCCTAGAGACAACCATAAACATAAACTTATGTTGTACACCCATATTTTGTACATGCTTAGCTAAAGCATTAGTATTACTCCCTTTACCTATATGGTAATAATGCTCTTATTCTATCCTTTAGAGAACGATCTGTCTTGCCAACATAGAAACATCTACAGGCAACACAGTTAGCTAAATAAATCACGTGCATAGTTTCACAATCAGCCTGAACCCTGATGTCATACACTCTGCCTATGTCAGGATGTGCAAAGAAAGGCTCTTTATTAATGTACTTGCACGCATTTACCACATGATCTAGTACCAGGTACTGTCGGGGCATACTTTACTTCCTTAACATTACATAACCTTCTTCTTAAATTCTTCTTATTCTTAAAAGTGAACTGAGGTCTGGGGCCTATAATTTCACTTAATTGCGGATCAGTTAACAGAATATCTCAATTTTGGCTAATAATTTCAGTATACCTCATAACATCTCTTGAGTAAGGAATACAAACCTTAATATTATTTGCTCTATTGGTATTGCCACCAGCTGACCTTTTTGAAAAATACGGTTTGGCCCTACTCTCTCAATTTAGAGACTTGAGTAGCATTATACTCTACCATCCCATAATCATAACCTCTCTCTGTAAGCTCATTAATGGTCTTATGTTTCTGCTCTTCAAATTCGCTGTTCTTTGCACTCAATCTAGAAGCCCTATAGAATTGATTCTGGACTACATTTCTAAAGACATAGTCTGGATGCATGATATCCCTAGATAGCAAACTATTAACGTGACATTCCTTTTTATATAGTCTAGTTGACATCACATTAGAACTGTCCTTTTCCACTATCACGTCCAGAAAATTTATACTAGCATCTGAATAGTTCAAAGTGAACCTCAAAAAGGGGGGTGGTACTGTTAATGTACTCAACAAAACTCATTAGTTCTAAAACAGAGCCTCTCCACAAAATAAAAAGGTCATCTACAAACCTTCTATAAAAAATAATTAAATCTTTAAAAGGCCCTTCTTCTAAAAAATCTGTCTTCCATTTCATCATAACAGCGTTCGCATAACTATTCGAACAGGCACTACCCATTCTTCTACCAATAAATCTGATCACTGACTAAAAACACATTATTCAGAAGAACAATAGACAACAAATCAATGTATAAATAAATTTCATTCATACTATATAGATTACTACTCATCAGTGGTTCTTTCAAAAAAGCAAGCCCTATATCATTGGGTATTACTGTGAATAATGAAACAACATCAAGGGTAACAAACAAATATTCCATATTCAACATGCCACAGTTAGTGCCTTCATACAGATCATGGAAAAAGTGCTCAGTATCTTTAAGAACAAATACTGAATTATCTATTAAGGGCTTCAATTTTTTCTCTAAAAATACTGAAATACATGTACACCATCCCTTCCTGCAACAATAGGACATAGGGGTCTAATCAGATTCTTTTGCAGCTTAGGTAAACCTTGTATAATAGGGACGGTATAATGAAATACCCTAAGAAACTTGAAGAGATCCTCTGTCAATAACCCTATTTGCAATAAAGACTCTAATTGTTTATTAACCAAAATGACCATTGATTGCATATGAGCTCTGGTTATTTTCTCATAAAAGTCAACATTATTCAACATTTCATACATTAAACAGTCATATTCCTGTCTATCAATTAAGTTAGTCACTAATGTCTTACTTGTTGAAACGCCTTTTTGATGGTATACACTTTGTTCACTTCTTCCTCGTGCTTCCTCTTGTATCGCGTTGTACTCCTCCCTCTGTCTCTGTGCTGACTGTTCTGCCGCTGTGCTCCCTTTCGATTCGATGAACTGTCCCTCATGGGAAGTGGAAAATTCAAATGAAAAAGTGGCGCTACTCCATGAGGCTGTGCTGGTATAGCAATAGCTCCGTTGTTATCAGTGGTGGAAGTATTACACTCCGCTTCCCTATGCACTTCAGCTGAAGTAATAATAGTCTTTTTTCTGGCTCCTAAATTAGATGCACTATCATTCTGTGTGCAAGTGGAGAGCTCCTGTTGTTGTATATCACTATCAGTTAAATCTATGTCATTGCATGCTTCATATGAGGCATGAGATTCCTTACTGAAGCTGGTAGGCAAATCGCGAGGACAGGTGAAAATATTGCCCAATGAGAAATCGCGTTGATCCCTCTGCAATTTATTCAATTTTATCTGTAAAAGTTTACGTTTATATGCACAAACATTACCTAGGGTATCTGTTAATAGTCCAGTCACAGCACTATTGGGATATTTAGTATTAATTTGACCATGTTTCTCTTTAATGGTATCTAAAATTAATACCTCCCTTCTCTTGGCTGCTTGTAAAAGAAGTTTGAGGTAACTTAAACTGGTAGAAATATTCAGTTTCTGCCACTCACTTAGAAGTAGAGAGTCATTTTCTGTTTGCGCAGGCATCTTTAAAACTCTCAACCCACGAGGTATAAGATTTTCAGCCAAACAAACTTCTAAATGAAAAATCTCATATTGAGTTCATGCAAGCCTACATAGCTCCTTCTCCAGCATTAAAACACCAGTACGAAGTGCTAAAAAATCAACATCCACTGCTTCCAATCCTTCTGCTACTAAATTCTTATCAAACAGTGGATTATTCTGTTCTTTCTGAAATTGAACTTGGATATAATCCTATTCCACCATCTGGGACTGTTTGCACTAATGGTATAAGTTTTGATTCTATTATTTCATAAGTGAAAGAACAGAATAATCCACTGTTTGATAACATGAATTTAAGAAGAAGGTTATGTAATGTTAAGGAAGTAAAGTATGCCCCGACAGTACCTGGTACTAGATCATGTGGTAAATGCTCGCAGTGCAAGTACATTAATAAAGAGCCTTTCTTTGCACATCCTGACATAGGCAGAGTGTATGACATCAGGGTTCAGGCTGATTGTGAAACTATGCACGTGATTTATTTAGCTAACTGTGTTGCCTGTAGATGTTTCTATGTTGGCAAGACAGATCGTTCTCTAAAGGATAGAATAAGAGAGCATTATTACCATATAGGTAAAGGGAGTAATACTAATGCTTTAGCTAAGCATGTACAAAATATGGGTGTACAACATAAGTTTATGTTTATGGTTGTCTCTAGGACATATGAGAGTGTTAGAGTGGGTGATATTAGAGCTAGAACTGAGGAAGTAGAGGCTAGGTGGATAGTCATGCTTAGAGCCAATTATGGTCATGGTTTAAATGAACAGGTGCCTTTGAAGCCTGTTCTTGGTAAAAGAGCTCTACATAGGTAATTCCTGTCTTTTATTTATTTATTTGTTTTTTATATTTTTTATTTTTCTATTTTATAATAATTGTAGATTGTTTATTAAATATGCTTATATGCTCATTAGAATGTGCTTATATATATATTCTTATATATCTGTTCTTTATGCAGGGTGCATATGTAGTGTATATGTATGTTTTAAACTGATTTTAAGGTCTCTCTTTTAAAAGTTAATTAGAGTGCATCATGTGATTATTCAACCTTGCTATTTAAGGTGTGTTTTTTTGTATCAGTTTTACACCTGAAGAAGCATTTTGTGAAAGCGCTAGTGTGTTGTAATAAAGCAGTTCTGCATAGATTCGTTTCCTGGTATTTTTCAAGTTCATTTTGGATTCTGGAGCCTACTCTCAGCAGCTTTGTGTGTATCCCCTACCTAACTAGTTAATACATGTCAAGCTGAGTGCCTCTTTGGCCCTCTTCAAAAAGAACCTTGACGATTGGATGAGAGATAGGAAATTCACCCCGGGGGGTCACATCAGTCGCCCTGCTAGACAGGGGACCAGGGAACTAAATATTCTGGGAAGAAATAGCTAGGGAATTGTTATGGCTAGGCTTGTATAGGCCCTAGGGCCGATAGCCTAGTACCAACCTATGAACCTATGAACCTATGGATGGGAAATGGAAAGTTCACCCCAGGGTTCACTCCAGTGGCTCTACTTGATAGAAGCACTGGGAACTAATGATGGGTGGCACAATGCCAGGGTACTTCTATGGGCTGGGCTTGTAAAACCCCCAGGGCCATTAGCCTAATACACACCTATGAACCTATTTGTACCATAGTGTTACACAGTTATTGCATAGGCTACAGAGCTGACAGCTGGCCAATGGTACTGATATGGGGAATGACATCAGCTGGACTGATAAAGTAGGGCAGTGGGAGGAAACATATCAAAATGCTTCAGCCTTCAAACATACACACTTACACACACACACTTACACATTTGTCAGATGCGAGAGTAGAACCCCTGCCTAACCAATTATTTCTACTACAGTGTTAGGCATTTATCGCACACCCTACTGAGCTTACTGGGTTGACACCTGGCCAAAGTTGCTGATAAAGGGAATTACATCATCTGGACTGATAAAGTGGGGCAGTGGGAAGTGTTATGGGTGGGAATGGCATAAAACTCTTTCACCTATAAATGAACAAACAAATCCCTCAGTTTTGTACATGCAACTGTCTCACACACACACATACAGTTGCCAGTATTGGGTTTAGAACTCCTACCTATCTATTTATTTGTACTATAGTGTTACGCAGTTATTGGATGCACTACAGAGCTTAGAGGGGTAGCAGGTGTCCAATGGTACTTCTAAGGTGAATGACAGCAGCAGATCTTGTGCAGTTGGACAATGTGAAGTGTACTGAGTAGGAACAGTCTGCTAATACTTAGACCAACAGACATACACACACACACACACACACACACACACACACACACACACACACACACACACACACACACACACACACACACACACACACACACATGCAGATGATGTGATATTAACACCCCAAACTCAGTACTATTATACAATGGGGCTCACCTTTTATGCTTACATATGCCACTGTTTAACACCAGTATGCCACTGTCCACAGCAGGGCATCACTGTATGCCATTCAGGGTACCCATGTGTGTGACCTACGCTGCTCTTTCTGTCCCCCTGTGTCTCTCTATCACTGTCTGTCTCTCACTTCCCCACATCTATGTGTGTGTATGCTTGACATATGTAGTTATCTGTTGGGCATATATGTCTGCATGTGTGTCACACACAACAAATGTGGATATGTCACATATGGGCCACCTACAGCTAGCTGGGGTAATCCTGTCTGATGTGTGTGTGTGTGTGTGTGTGTGTGTGTGTGTGTGTGTGTGTGTGTGTGTGTGTGTGTGTGTGTGTAGGAACAATTAAGGTGTACATAGCTGTCTGTATGCACAGATATATCTACACAATATAGTCATATAGACCAATGTAAGTTCCAACATGACCTGTGCTTCTCTATGTGTAGGAGCATGCCCAGTGTAACCTTGTACAGTTAGAGTGGGGCTCCATTCCAGAGATAAGTGTACTCTAGTCCAGGGTTTTGTGCGCTACAAAAATACCTCTCAGAGGTGCAGAGGACTTTCCTCGGGGTAATGCTTTGTTTTTGAAGACATTTTCTGACATATCTGTATTCTGACAGTGCAATGTATTGTGCTATTGCCTAGTGTCAGACATCCTCAAATCATCACAGTGCTTTACCAGAGGAATACTAGTCATATGATGCATAAACTGATATTATAATGACAGCAATGTACATTCTTGCCCAACAAGGCCAGTTGGGAGGTGTGGCTACAACCAATTGAGATATAGTCCAGCAACTTGTTGATATACTGGCTGGGGATCTTCTGCTTCTGTGGTATCTGTGTAACCTGAGATGTGATATCCTGGTGTGACCATACCTGTCTCCTGTACATTGTTTGGCAGATTGTCCGAGTGTTTGGTTAGAGGTTTTGTCCAGTCTGCATAAACATGTGTTTTTGTGACAAGTTATTTCAATATAATTGTAGAGTGATGTTACAAAATATTGACAGACATTACTATGTCAACCTACATAACCTTCAGACAATTTCCACTACTGTAAACCCTCACCCTACCAACTTTCTCAGTATGTCAGGGCAATATTTACCACATGTGCCTATCATTGTGGCTTTGTTCCACATTTACTTCTGCCCTTGTTCAGACATGTTCCTGTGAAAGGTTTGGTGTTGTGGGTGTGGGTACAGACTGCATTGTACTGTGCAGGCATGTCCATTACATACAAAAGCAGACATAAAACAAGGAAAAAAGCTATACTGACAATGACCACTAGCAATAGTACCAAGAAGCATGATTTTTCACAAAAGCCCTAGCACATCGGCTACACAGCCCTCAAGAAGTCCATTATATGTGTAGTATATTCCACATAGCACTGTGACTTTCAGGTATGTTAGTGGCAGAGCAATAAGTGTCACTGACATGCATAATCGTTGGCACTGCAGTTATCTGCACATGACCCTCTGACAGACAGCCTGTACCTAGAGCAGTACAAGATGACAGCCAGGAGAACATGCTGGCCAGATCCTGACAGTATTGACCACACATGGACATAGCTCATTGACCCCTGCATATTGAGCACATGCAACATGTTTTCATGTGTATTGGGACAGCCCTAACAATCTGTGTTATGCTAATATTTCTCTGCAAACATACATGTTACTGCATTTCTATGTGTATATGGGGGGCACACCTGTCAACTGTAGACATTTGCAGAGACTGTGCTGATATTTGCTTTACATTTTGATTCCCTTTACCATACTACTGTGCCCTGTCTTCTGGACTACAGGCTTATCAGTAAGGAGCACAGGTGAGATTGTAATGACATTCATTTGCATGTCAGACTTGTTACCCTTCGGGGCCTTACTGCAACAGCGAGACCTGCTGTGCTATGAGTGTGTGGGTCTGTAGGGGGTGATTCAACATTGCTGGCACTTGTGGAGCTTTTACAATCATTTCTCTCTGATTTTTTACAGCTGACTTGGTGTGTGGGTCTGAGGGGTGGGTTTGGGACCTCACACTGACATGCATGGCTGTGAGCTATGACTCCCCAAGTTAGTTAGCCCCATACATATACTGCAGTGGGATTTGCCACCTTGGGTACTACTGCATAGTGTTGGGAGGCCAGTATTGGGCAGACATTTTCTGGTGTCCCACATAGCTGTCATTTGTCTGCTGCTATCCCAGTAGTCCACCCATTCCCTTGCTCTAGCCTCCCTATAGATGCTGCCACTGCCGTGCTTGTTAGCATGTTAGTGACCATTTGTAACCATTATTTCAGGGTTCCCCCTCCCATCAAATACCTACATCAGTTAAGAAGAATCTCCCAGAAAATACTGTGGACCTAGCAAGGAAGTGTGAGAGAACCATAGCCTGAAAGTAGTGAATACCATTTGTGACCAATATTTAAGGGTTCCCCCCTCCCATCAAATGCCAACATCAGTTAAGAGGAATTGCCCAGGAAATACTGTGGACCCTGCAAGGAAGTTTAAGAGAACAATAGCCTGAAAGTAGTGAATACCATTTGTGACCATTATTTAAGGGTTCCCCCCTCCCATCAAATGCCAACATCAGTTAAGAGGAATTGCCCAGAAAATACTGTGGACCCTGCAAGGAAGTTTGAGAGAACAATAGCCTGAAAGTAGTGAATACCATTTCTGACCATTATTTAAGGGTTCCCCCCTCCCATCAAATACCAACATAAGTTAAGAGGAATTGCCCAGAAAATACTGTGGACCCTGCAAGGAAGTCAGAGAACCATAGCCTGAAAGTAGTGAATACCATTCATAGCCATTATTTAAGGGTCCCCCACTCTCATCAAATTCCTACATCAGTTAAGAGGAATCACCCAGAAAATACTGTGATCCCAGCAAGGAAGTTTGAGAGAACCATAGCCTGAAATTAGTGAATACAATTTGTAACCATTATTTAAGGGTTCCCCCTCCCATCAAATACCTATATCAGTTAAGAGGAATCACCCAGAAAATCCTGTGGACCCAGCAAGGACGTCTGAGAGAACCATAGCCTGAAAGTAGTGAATGTATGTTAACTTTCTTGGTTTAGTGTACTTTACATAGTGTACTCCCTTAAGGACAGCTGACTGACTTTAGTGTGGTCAAACGCTGCATCATGGATTAGCGGCAGGCATCTCCCCCCCGATATATTTATTACCTTCTTAATTATACTGCACTCCTTTTCCTCTTTAATCTAGAGTGCACCTTTACCTCTTCCTACCCATCTTGCCCACACTGCAGCTCCCTGAAATACACAACACATCTCTGATATACTGACTATTTTGTTTGAATCTAGTCTAAATTCACTTAACTGCTACATAACTACCTTCCACCCATATAGGATACATAGTGCAGTAATAGGCTCTCTTTCACATAGCACTGATAGTCCCCAAACTCTCCAGTGTCTTGGACTACTGACTCTGCCCCTCAACCGTTCGCTACGCCCACTCTGCTCCTCTGCCCTACCCCCATTCCCACCCACCCCATATCAATTACATTTATAGTTAGACACCACACCCTCTATCTGTTCCCTCCCACCCAATTAAATTTTCCCACCACACATATCACTCACAAACCAACACCCTTCACCACACCCTTACTATCACTCCTTATTAAAATATCAAACCCATATAGTTTAAAATACTACCCTTAAACACTCTTCACCAAACGTGATGAACTATAAACAACAGTCCCACTTACTAAAAGCATTACTCTACCTATGCACTATCACGTTTCTCCTGCTCTCTTACCTCTCCTCTTACCATACTCAACTACATATCAGTATCCCCAATGGCAAATCAAACCTATATCCACTCCCCTGAAACTCTGTAACTTCCCTATCACACCACTAGACCTCACCTCCTCTAGATCAGTCTCTTACTCCCACTATAAACTGTCAGTCAGAACTAACCGTCACTCCTCACTAAACATACTAAATTACTACACAACCTAACTAAACTGTATCTTCACCTACTCCACAAACACATTCACTGTACTGATAGTCACCCTAATCCAGGACCCACCACAACATCCAACACAGACTCTAATCAGCTAAATCCACTATACTATAGACCTACCTCCTCTCTCCTTTTCATAAATATAAATGCAAGAAGTATACTTAACAAAATCCAGGACTTTCATGCCCTACTAGCTGTATATAAACCAGAAATAGCTGTGTTAACTGAAACATGGCTTAAACCAGAACACCATAATAATGAGATTACAGCCCCTGGCTATAACATCATATGGAGAGACAGAGTAGAGAAAAAGGGATGTGGCATAGTGACATTGTTCCAAAATCATCTCTGCATTGAACAAATTGATTATAACACCCACAAAATCAAAGATGTTGAACTAATCCTTGTCAAACTGAAACCAAACTCAAACAAATATATAATTATTGCAGGTGGCTATATTCCACCAGGCAATAGCACTACTATAATGGAAAACCTGCTAAACTGGATCTCAAACTCCATGCCACAAGAAACTGTACTATTAGGTGACTTTAATATTGACTAGCTGAACTGCTCTAGCCACACTCCAACTACCCACAATAACCTCCATAGATTTACCAAAATTATATCCACCCCAAACAGAACAGACAAAACCTCAAAAAGTGAAACCATCTTAGACTGGATTCTGTTATCTGACCCCACTCTAGCATGGCACTCTGGCTGTCTACCTGACAGTCTAAGTGATCATCAATCAACCTACCTAATTTGGAACAGACCCCATTACATAACCAGACCCAACCTCAGAGTAATACATAATAAAAAGACCTTTAAAATGACTGACTTCATCAATTCACTGCAAATCTGTAATTGGGCACCCCTAAAACTACTATCTCTAGATGAGGCCATACAGTACTTTAACCACACTTTCCTGCAAATCCTAAACTATTATGCCCCCTCCAGAACTATAAGACTAAAAGCTAACTATGCTCCATGGCTAACTAAAGATACTAAGACTACAATAAAAGAGAGGGATCTGGCCTGGAGTCAATATCAAAAGAACAAAACCAGTAATTCAAGGCAAACCTACCAAGAACTCCACAACAAAGCCAAAAAGAAATCAAACTAGACAAAAGTAGCTACTACAAAAACATGCAGGAAAATATGCCAACAAACCCAAGAAATTTTGTGCTACAATAAATGGTATAATCCACCCAGGTAAAGCCATCAGACCAATCCCAGTACTACCAAACAACCATGACAACATTCCCACACAATTTAACAAGTTCTTTACCAAAATAGTCCAAACCCTTAATGATGCCCTCAATACCACTAGTAACCCTATACCAAGTGCTATAAAAACCCAAACTACTACTCAGAACAATACCACCAACTTTTTCATACACCCTGTACCCACTAAAGTAATTCCCAAGCCCCTTAAGAAACTTAACCCAATCACACTAGCTGCTGACACCCTACCAGCCAAATTCCTTCAGATAGCAGCAGACATCATTGCCTATCCTGTGTCCAGCCTCATAAACAGCTCACTTGCAGAACTCAAAGTCCTCACCCTGTGGAAAGCATCACACATTATTCCACTCCACAAAGGGGGGAACTCCTTAGAACTCACCAACTACCGCTCAATCGCAATTCTCTCACCTCTATCCAAAATATTAGAGAGAGTTGTACATTCCCAACTACTTCAGTACCTTTTACAAAAGAACTTAATCTCCAAAACCCAGCATGGCTTTAGACCATCCCACAGCACCACCACAGCATTGCTATCATTTACAGATATAGTTAACCACAATAGAAACAAGGGATTATTTGTATCTTCCATTTTCTTAGACTTATCTAAAGCCTTTGACATGGTAGACCATAACATTCTTCTCCAAACTTTATCTACCCTAAGCCTCAGCCCCTCCAGTATATCATGGTTTACTAGCTACTTATCTGGTTGGCAGTAGGCAGTCCTATGGCATGACCAGCTGTCCCCCCGCTACCTGTATCCATAGGTGTCCCTCAAGGATCCATCCTTGGCCCACTATTGTTCTCACTATTCACCAACCAAATCAATTCCTCCTCATTCACAGCATCAGTAGTACAATACGCAGATGACACCACCCTTATAAGTGCCACCCCCACCTTAAAGGAACTGCAAACCCTCACCCAAAACACTTTTACTCTAGCCAAAACATGGTTCACAAACATCAAACTTATTCTTAACCCCCAAAAAACTAAATTAATTATTTTCGGCCCCGGTCATGGTCCCACCCCAACAACACTTTCACCATTCACTCCAACGATAACATTCAAATCACGCCAACCATGCACACTAAACTGTTAGGTTTAGAAATAGACAATAACCTCAAATTTGACATCCATATAGCACAAACCATTAAGAAAGTTAATAAAAAAACTAGGACTTTTCTATAGGAACAAACACTTTATCACAAAACAAACCAAAGCTACTATTGCAAGAACTCATCTCTTATCCATCCTTCTCTATGCCTCTCCCATCCTTACTAATCTCTGCCAGCGTGATCTGAACAAAATGGAATCTTGTTATAACAAAATAGCCAAGTTCGCTACTGAAGCCTCATACAAATCCCACCACTGTCTCAACTTAACCAACTCAATTGGCTCAAGCTACCTCAACTACTTCTGTTTAATCAACTCACAATAGCACGTAATCTCTTCTACCTTCCAGAAAACCCTCCTGCACTACAAAATGTTATTAACCCCCACATCCCTACCAGAGCCTTACAATCTAGTTCCCAGAACCTAATAAGCATTGTCAGACACAAAAATGATGCTGGCAAATTTCTCTTTGCCTGCACTATTGCCAAAATCTGGAACTCACTACCTAGCCAAATAACGTCCACTACCTCCAATATTCAATTTAAGAAACTCCTGAGAATCCACTTCTCAAACAATTGGCTTTGTTCATGCTACTCCCCAGGTTAATTTGCACCAATACCATGTTCAAGGATTCTACTAAAGATCCCCTAATTCCTTTCTCTGTAAAGCTTAATAACCACCGGTTATTTCTGTAACAAAATATTGTGAGTACTCATAATTTAGACAGACAAAAAAAATGTTTTTGTTTCTTAGTTCTGAATTTTATATTCTATATAAACCCTATTACTAGATTACTGTATGCTAACTTTATTAATGGAATTGTTAAACTATACCTGACTTATGTTTCCATGGAACCTATGTCTTTGTATGATATTCTTTTGTAATTTCTTTATGTCATGCTATTGGAGCTTTTATCCCAGGGGCTCCACTGAAAATGGATATGTGTTCAGTCAGACTTTCCCGGATAACAAATGTAAAATAAATAAATAAATAAATGCAACAATACCATACATATGATAGCAGAACATACTGATACATTCACTTACTGTTAAGGCAACTGACTTACCTTGTGCCTGTGGGAGTTGTGTGTATGGAGCTTGAGGGGTGCCTATGTTGGATGCACACAGTGCACTGCCTATACATGGTAAGTTACAGGTAGTGTGATGTGTTTGTCATCCCTTTTTACTATGTGTGCGAGTAGAGAGAGGTGTCAGTCCTTGGGTGCCTACAGTGTCAGTGTGAGTGGTATGCATTGCCTCTTTGCCAAGGCCAGGCCATACTGGGCCTGCTTCCGTCTGTCTACAGGGGGTTCCTCGTCTGTGTCCTTCTGTGCCTGTGGGGACCTTGGCAATAGTGGAGGGCTGTATGGCCCTTCCCCATCTTGTTTCTGCTGCAGCTGTTTCCGTAGGATCATATTTTATAGCATGGCACATACTATGAACATGTGTGCACATGTGAGTGGAGAATACTGCAAAACTCCACCAGATATGTCCAGGCAGTGGAACCGTGACTTGAGCATCCCAAACACATGCTCTATAATGATCCTGGTTTGTGTGTGTGCCTCATTATGGCATTCTTGCATGGGTGTGTGCGCATTTCTGATGGTTGCTATCATCCATGGCTCCATAGCATAGCCAGCATCCCCCACCAGATGGCCATACAGGATGTCCCCCCTGGCAAATCCCTCATACAGCTGTGAGGAATGCTAGATGTAGGAGTCGTGATAGCTTCCAGGGCTGCCAGAACACACATTCATGATAATGCTCTGGGCATTGCACATGACCTGGCAGTTGATGGAGGGGACATCCTTGTGGTTTATGTAGACCCTACCCTGTTCACTGCATGGTGCTTTGATGTGGATCTGTGTCCTGTCTATGACACCCAGTACCTCTGGGTATTCAGCTACACAGTGGGAGAGGCGCATATTGCTGGTCAATTCCTCACGAGTGTTGGGGAAGTATATGTGGTCATGGTAGTATGGCATTCAGGACCTGGTGGAGTCTCTGGATGCAGATGTCTGTCACACTACCATGATATCCCCAGTAGGTCTTTGGAAAGTACCTGTAGCTAGTATTCTTAAGGCTACACATACCTTAGTATCCACTGGGATGGGTTCCCCTCTGTTCATTCTGGATGTGAGGTGAGGCCGGCACAGCTCCACAATTTGCTGAAAAATGTCCCTGTCCACCCTGTAACACTCTACTATCTCCAGGTCATGTAGCCCCTGGTAGATTACCCTGGGTCTGAACAGTCTTCTCCTCCTCCTGAGTCTGGGGAAGTAGTCAGCAATATCCTCCTCTCTGCCCTCAGCCTCTGGCACATACTGATGGATCAAAGCAATGGCAGCCCCTAACATTTTTCCAGTTAAAATTCCTCCACATGTATACACCAGTGGTGCAGAGTTTGTGGGACAAACCAGACAGACAGGAAGGTGTTTCCATACTTTATACTGTGGTGCTACAGATGCTGCCTATATGACTGGCTCACTATGATACATTCCAGCTGCCTCCTATGTTGCTCATGGCTTTGATTTGGCCACTGTGAGTGTTAGAGGCATCACTGGTAATTTATGCATGATTGCCTTTATTCTGCTGTTACCTTTTTTTTTAAATTATTTTTTACTTATATCTCCTCTCACTTTCAGCTATGCAGCCACCTGCCATTATTATGTGCTTTGCCTGCCTATTGTAAGTTGCAAGGGTCCCATATTACTGATTTCTACTTCATATTTCTCCTTTATTGTGCTGTTGCCCTTTAATTTTTTTTACATCTCCTCCCATTTTCAGCTGTGCAGCCACCTGGCAGTATTATTGTGTGCTTTACCTGGCCCATTGTGAATTGCAAGATTACCATATTAGTGATTTCTACTTCATTTCTACTTTATTGTGCTGTTGCCCTTTATTCATTTATTTTTTGCATCTCTTCCCATTTTCAGCTATGCAGCCACCTGCCAGCTGTATTAATGAGTGCTTTCAATGGCCTATTGTGTGTTGCAGTATCCCATATTGTTGCTTGTACTGCATTTCCCTTGTTCTGCTATTTCCTTTTACTTTTCCTATGTCCTTCCTGTTTAATCCCTGACGCACCACCCAGACCCATTTAGCTAGTGTAAACAGCAAAAAATGGCCCTCCCCTGGCTGTGAACACGCACCTAAGTTCATGGAATAAAACTATACATCCTCAGACACACATCCTTGCTTAGCTGTGCTTAGCTAAGCACAAACCCGGCCAACAGAGCTCCAGTGTGCTTACAGCAAGCATGACACACCCTCTTTTTATGTTAGTTGCTCCTCTTGTCTACACGGTTGTGTTAGAGCACCTACATGGTTAGATGCAGTGTGACACTTAGATGAAATTTGTGATTCAGTATAAGTCCCCTCATTAACATACCCCACTGCCTTAATCCCCAGTTACTGCACTACACACGACCACTGTTCCCCTTCATTGTTTACCTGCTGCATGCCATTGACTATCATGGCAAAATGCAGATTTCCCCTACAGTTGTCTTTTCCCTTTTTTTTTCCCCCCACCATCCCGTTTGTGCACTGTTTTCCCATACCTAAATGGCCGAGATCAGCCAAAAAAAATTTATTTTTAACATATTGGACTTTTTAAATGCCAATGGCCATATGTTTGGCCATTGACGTGCCCAATGTTTAAGTCATAAGTAAAGGTAATAAGTAAGCACTAGGCTAGCTGCCCTTGTGGGCAATTTTTAAGCCTAGCCAGTCTTCCCTTTTGAAGCTCAAATTAATTTCATTTGGCATTAGTTCAGCCTTACCCATAACATGGTTGATAATTGTACATTTCCACTAATCATAATAACTGAGATCATACCATAATTAATTTGTGAGGACCTATGCATTGGCTAAAGCATTTAGGAGCAACCTCTGTCCATCAGTAGTACAACGGGGCAGTCCTTCAGTAAATTTTCGGTTTCCCATCCATAAATCCAAGTTGCTGTTGAATATGGACAGGATAGGGAGTCTGTTACAGTGCATTTTCAATGTGGTAGTTCCCTGGGCTAGAAGACTTCCCAAATGATACAATAATGCATTTTTTGGAATTCATTTTCAGTCTATGATTTTGCCATCAGTTATTTATTATGGACAAAACTTCCTGCAAGATGGTCAGGTGATTTGGGGAACTGAATGACTGCTTCTAGCTTGCAGTTATTTGCAAACTTAGTCAACCCTTTGATATTAGCTTTTACTTCAGAGAAGTAGATGCCAAACAGGAGAGGTCCCAGTACAGAACACTGGCAGATTCCACTATTGACTGGCCACTTCGTGGAGGTAACTTCTTCTGTTTTGATTTCCTGCATCCTATCTGTGAGCCAGTTGGCAATTCATTGCATGATGTAAGGGTTTATTCACAGTTTAGTTAGCTTTTCTACTATGTCTGAATGGGGGATTGTGTCAAAAGCTTTGGCCAGGTAGCAGTATATGGTGTGTACCATTTTTCCTTCACCAATGACTTTGGTGACTTTTTCAAAAAAGTCCACCAGGATGAGTTAGCATGACCTGCTCATGATGAATCCAAACTGACATGGGTCCAGTGTTTGATGATACCACATGTCCTTACTGATTAGTTATTTGATAAGTCATTCCATAGCTTTGCATATCAGCTTGGTTAGACTGATGGATCTCTGATTGCCTGGCAATTTGAAAGGTCCTTCCTTATACAGGGGAATGACTGTAGCTGTTCTATATTCACTAGGTACAAAACCTGCATGGAGGCTAAGGTTGAACAGTGTTAACACTGTGGCTAAACCATACTTCACACTATTTAAGATGCAGCCAGGGATATTATCAGGACCTGCCAATGTAGTATTTCCAGCTTTTGATAGCACTTTTAGGACTTAGTCTTGTATGAAAGCTGGAGGCGAGCCAGTTTCAGATATACCTTGAGGAACAGACACAAGAGTGGAATGGGTAAACTTAGAGTTAAAATTTTCAGCCAGTAGGTTTGCTATATCTTCAGCCTTCATGGAGGTAACACTGTTGACAATCAGCCAGCACACTGCTCTGTTGTAGTTTTGAAATTATGAACTTAACTAATAAGGCCCTGTGAATGTCTTTGGCTTAGGAAGTCATTTTGGCCACAAACTTGGCTTTGGTGGATTTCATTAAGCTCCTGAGTTTTTTGCTTTTGTGACAAGGGCTCCATCATTCTGGGAATTCATTTTATTACTTTTGGTCAAAGTTCTCTTCCTTTTATTGTAACCTTGATGATAGTATGTTTCCACCATGTGACTTTGTTTCTGGGGTTTGCCCTGCACTTGTTCCTACTGGGTACAGTTGCATCTGTGCTGCTGTTTATTTGTGTTCATAGGTAGGTACCAGGCTATCTGCCCAAGGGCATTTATAATCCTAGCCAGAGTGTGTCGGCTTTCGCCACCCCATTGATTAATTAACTGATCCTCTGTCAAGCAGAGCCAATGAAGTGATCCCAGGGGTGTATTTTCTGTTATCCATCCACTCATCAAGGTTTCTCTTGAAGAGTGTTATTGAGGGTCTCTGCCTGATGTAATTTGGAATTTTGTTCCAAAGCATGGGGAGTCTCTGTGACAGGAATCTATCCCTCCAGCATGTTCTATTTATTGTTGTGGCATGGTTTAGCTCACTAGAGTGCATGGCTCGCAGTGACTTGGATTTCTTTAGGTGAAGCATGTCCATCAATTCTGAGTTGGGCATGGCTTTGTAAGTCAGGCAGAGATCACCTCTGAGTAAGCAATATGCCACAGAGTGCAGCCGGAGTTGTTTCAGTTGGGCTGCATAGGACATATGTTTGAGGCCAGTAATCCTCTTAGTGAGGTACTTGTGTGGTCTTTCCAGCTGTTGGAACTGTTTTGTGAGGTACATCCCAAATGGGGCATTGTACTCTATGATGGGTCTAATGAGTGATGAGTAGAGGGACACTATAACCTCTTTATTTCTAGATGCGAACCCTTTAGTAATTAGATGGGCCACATATAAGGATTTCCTAACTACTCTGGCAATATGATTGTCAAAGGAGAGATTACTATCTACCTGGGTCCCCAGATCTCTTATTACCTCTTCTGTATTAAGGGGGCTGCCAACTATGTGGTAATTCGTGGGTGTTTTGTTTTTCCCAAATGGGATGACTATGCATTTTTTGGCATTTAGCTTGAGGCCATGACTTTGACACCAGGTGTCCTCTCAGTAAGGCCCTTTTGGAGGATGTCCGTGTCAGCCGGAGAGTCAATTATGGCTCCCAGTTTGCAGTCATCAGCGAACTTGGTTAGCCATAGTCCTCCTGTGTTTGTTTGTACTTCTGAGAAGTATATGCCAAACATTAGGGGTCCCAGGACCAAGCCTTGCGGGACACCACTTGTGACTGGTTTAGAGTCGGACCTGGAGCCCACTATTCTTACCTTGTGAGTTCTATCTGTAAGCCAGCTGGCAACCCATCTCGTGACGTAGGGGTTTATGTTCAGGCTGGTGAGATTTTCTGTAATGCCCGAGTGGGGAATGGTGTTGAAAGCCTTGGAGAAGTCAAGATAGGCTGTGTGAACCACCTTTCCCTCATCTATGGCCTTGGTGACTGTCTCGAAGAAGCCAACCAGGTTTAGTAGGCATGATCTGCCCTTAACAAAGCCAAACTGGGTCGAGCCAAGTGTTTGGAGGTTCCCAATGTCTTTGTTAATGAGTTCTATGATGATGCGCTCCATAGCCTTGCAGACCAGGCTAGTCAGGCTTATGGGGCAATAGTTAACAGGGTCAGTTGTGGCCCCTCCTTTGTGGAGAGGAATAACCATTGCTGTGCACCATTCTATGGACATGTAGCCTGTGGAGAGGCTGAGGTTGAACAGTGTGTTTACATGGGGGGTTAGTTTGTTCTGTAGTTCATGCAAGACGCAGCCTGGGACACCATCTTGTCCCATTTTCGCTGTGTTTTTGGCTTTTGAAAGGGCTGTTTTTACCTGTGCGTCTGTGATTTTTGGGACACTACACTTTTCTGGTATTGTTGTGGGCCCTTTTGGAGGTGAGAGGGGGCAAAGTTTGCACTGAATCTATCTGCCAGGATGTTGGCAATATCAGTAGGTTCAGTATATTTTGTGCTATTTTGCACTAGTTCAGTGCATATCTGAGAGTTGCCACTTAGATTCTTAACATAGCTAAAGAAGGTTTTGTGGTTATCTTTTGAATCCTTGGCTATTTTTCTTTTGAAGTTAGCCTTGGATTATTTCATGAGGGACTTTTGCTTCTTACTGATACTGATTAGAATTGTCTTTCCTTCTTGGGATTTGTTTTTTTTCTGAGCTACTTTCCTCCTTCTGTTGTATAGCCTGTTTATTGCAGGGGTCCACCAAACTGGTTTCCTTATCTTAGAGGAGTGAATCTTGATTTTGCTAGGGATGGCATGATCCATGCATCCTTGTAGGTGCTCATAGTGTGCATTTGTAAAGGTTTCTGCATCTTGGGCAGCATTATCCTTTAGTGTGGGGGTGTGAAACTTACCACCTCTGTCTTAAGTAAGGTGAAGTTTGTTTTAGAAAAGTTTTTTACTGTGGTTTCCTTAGTTGGGGGTAGTGGTGGAGTGTGGACATCCAGAATGATTAGTTTATGCTCTGATCTAACCAGTGATGGGTTGACCTCTGGTGTGGAATACCTGTCGCCCATGTTGGTGATGACCAGGTCCAATATGTTTTCACCTCTGGTAGGGGAGTTTACCAGCTGATCCAGGGAATTTGAGTTGATTAATTCCAGGAAGTGCTGGGCCTGGGAATTTGTACTCGAGTAGTTTTCCCAGTGAATGGTAGGGTAATTGAAATTGCCCGATATCAGGGTGTTCTATAGGACCTTCATGTTTTCCAGTGTCTCCAGAAAGGTGGAGTGCTGGTCCTGGGTAATGGAGGGTGATCTGTAGCAGGCCACAATTTGCACTGCAGATTTGCCCGATGTTAGTTGCACATGGATGATCTCAGAGGTATCATGCTGCACCACTAACCTGGAGGCATAGGTATCCTTGATGAATATGGATACAACCCCTCCTTTTGTGTTTTGGTCCATGTTCTGTGGTCGAAACGTGTGGTATGAATTGTAGCCCAGTAGTGCTGGGGTGCTCTCTGGAGCCTTGAACCAGGTTTCAGTTACTACACAGATGTCGACGTTCTCCATACTGAAGAGTGCTTCAAGCACGTGCATTTTGAGATTTAAACTCCTGGCGTTGTGTAGTATAATCCTCAGTTTTTTGTTAATTGTGCTATTTACAGAGGTGGGTTTGACTTCTGAGCCTTGCCTAAAAAGGCATTATGGGGGCAGTAAGAGCATTGGCCAGTATTCAAAAGCCTAGGGGTGACAGGTGCAAGCCGTCTCTTGCGAAGCAACGCAGCTTGTTGAGCATGTCATCCCAGGCTGACAGACACTGGATCCCCTTTGAATGACACCAGAAGCTTAGCGAATTGTTGAAATTGATAATTTTTTCTTTATACTGAGGTATCATTCTTGGTGAGGGCAGGATGCTACTCAGGGTCAGGGTCATACCAGCCTGGGCTGCATGATCAGAGAGCTCTTCCATGTCTCTTTTCATGTAGTCCAGGGAGGTACGTCTCAGGTCATTCACACCAACATGAACAATGACAGAGTCATATTTGTACTTGTTCTGGAGTGACCTGAGTGCTTGTGTTATGTGGTGGATTCTGGCTCCTGACAGGCAGCTAACAGTAACCTTCTGCTTGTCCAGCCTAGTGAGTGGGATGTCAGTGTGCCTGACTATAGAGTCACCTATTACTAGTGTGTTAGGTATGTTATTTCACCTGAAGGGCTGTGATTGCGTGGCACACTGATTTTGTGTTTTATGTGTTGTCTGGTTTGTGACGGGAAGTGCAGGTTGTTTGGGTATCTGCTTTGGAGGTCTCTGATGCTTTTACAGGTTTTTATTTAAAGCCTCCGAGTATGATTTTGTGTATTTATGTGTATTTTTTGCCAGTGCTGTTTTAGTAGGTCTGTGTGTGGTTGGAGGTGTGGTGCAAGTGTTAACCTTCTCCTACTGACTGTCTGTTCCAGTCTTGGGTGGAGACAGCTTAGCTTCCAGTTTGGCTGTATAACTGCATCTCTCGCATATGTTAGTGTTTTGTGGTAGGAGGAGAGGATTGTCTGTGTACATGAGGCAGTTGTAACATTGCCTCAGGATACCCAGATTCACCAGCTGGACTGCAGAGTGCACCTGAAGTTGTCCTTTGGTCATGCCTGAATAGTAGGGTGAGCTGCTTAGTCGCTTGGTTGGTGAGGGGTGAATAAAGAGCCTTGCCCTGCTGGGCAATCAGTGTCAGGGTATATTAGTGCTTGCTATTAGGTCTGAGCAAGTGCTGGGCTGTAAGATGCTTTTTGAGTGCTTAGGTTGAGATTTAGACTATTTTCAAGGGAAAAACTGAAGAGGAAACTTAGTGGAGCTGGGAATAATTTAACCGTAGCTAACCAGTACTGCCCGGTGCACAAAACTGTGCAAATGTGGTTTTTATAGTAGGGAAATGAAAGAGATAGGACTTAGCCCAAACTGGCCAACAAACTACTAACGGCTGGGCTGGAACCACTCCTCTAGGGACAGATAGGTTGCTCAAATCTCCCCTGTCTCACAGGTGAACAGAGAAACTTCCTTCTATCCAAGTAAGGTATGGGCAACTCAGAAACTAGTATCACAGCCCTGAATTCAGCACTAGCATGAAAACTGAAAGACTATACTAGCTTAGAAAGCCAGGAAACAAGGAATTATTTATTTATTTTTTTTTTGAGAAGATAAGGCAAAAACGGTAAAAAAATACACTTAAAACAGCTTTAAACGACTACCAATAATCAGAAAATGCTATACACGTTTGTGTGCAGCCTACAACAGTTAAACAAATTATTTAAACAAAAAACAACTTTTTAAAAGTGCAGGCAGTCAAATAAGTACAATATGCGAAAAAAACAAGCTTTTAAATCACAATAAATGCTGGACAATCTGCGTTTAGGTGGAAAACAGTTAAGTACAGCAAGAATGTACAGAAAACTGATACTTAATCACTACAAAATCTCTCTTCTAAGCTAGAAGGCTTGTATCAGTTTAAGGCTGGTATAGTGTGCTGGCATATGTTTCTGCATAAAGAGTGGAGGTAACAGAGTTTGGTGGGGATCTGAAGCTTGCCAATGTATCATTTAAGAGTAAGTAGTTTGTCTTTGGGTGGAAGGAATCTCTGGTTTCCATTTTATTTCAAAGTAGACAGACATCTTTATGGTCACAACTAGAGAGTGATGAAGATATGAAAGGGGTGGCGGCAAATGCCCCCTATTACTAAGGACAAGATCCAAGAGGTTATTCCTCCATAGCAGGTACTCTGACAAATTTTTCCAAGACTAACTAATTGTTCATAACTTAGTTAACTTCGAACACATCACCTATTCTTCTATTTCTTATCTTATTTCATTTCCTTTTTTTCCGTCTTCTTCCAGACTACTCTTTTTAAATTGCTCATCATAACATATTTTTCCCTTCAGCCATCCTTTTTATCTCTTTATAGAAACCTTCTCCAAAGTGAAAGACTACAGAATCAAGCATTTCTAATCTAACCAGCTCCTTGAATAACCATCATCCCCCTAATAGGCATTGTTGCTGTATCACAAACAAGTTTAACTTAGAACTAACACAGGAAAATTCCCCACTCTATGCAAACAAAGACAAAATAAAGGTTGTAAGAAAATAAACACTTTGGGTGAGATGCAGAGATATGGAGGACATTGTGCAAGACTAATGCATGGGGAGAGTTAATGATCTGAAACCTAGGACTATTACACATACCTGATCCACTTAGCAGAGCAGAGCAGCATCCTGTAATTACATGTGGAATAATTTAACAGTAGTACCTCATACACAGGGCCATATGCTGTCATAGTCATCAGTCCCCTTTTTCTCCATTTTAACATGGGGTTGGAGTGTCAAATCACCATTAGTCAATGTGACCAAACCACTTAAAACCAATATTTACATTGCCAAGTGGCTAGCCTGAGTAAACAGGCAAATATGTTTTTAAATGTTAGACTACCATTCTGTACTACACTGTTTGAGCTTCAACTCTTACTTCAACTATTCTGACTACTAGAAACCAGCAAAAAGATGTAGTGTTTATAGCTGGCCACATTACACAACCAGCTAACCATCTGCAATGACATAACCAACAAATCTCTGGGAAAAAGATGATCACCAACTTGGTTAAACAGTTCAATGGCATCACTCAGTGGCTTGTGACTGACATCTGCTGCTTAGGTGTAAATCAATATATGCAACAAGATTCAAAACTACTTGCTTTCTTGATAACACACTAGCAGAGTTAGTGTATCTGCCTCCTGTCTGCATATGACAGACATATGGGCATTACATGTAAAGTCTAGAAAAGTTATACTGGCTGCTGTCAATATCTACTGAATTTTCAACACCATGACCTAAAACTTTGGGCTATAAAAAGAAACAGGTCACAGATACAATCTATATGCACCATTGTGGCTATACAGTCAGGTCAACAAACAATTTTGACTGTGATGCATCCTTTATAACTTGTGCAACAGCTTATTAAAATATTCAAGTACATGTTTAGAAATGCCTAGACATAAATACAGCAGACAGTGAAACTGACCATTAACACTTTTAAATTTACACAGATTGTAATGATGGGCAACAATGCTGGCTATACAGAGATGATATGTGCAGAGCTGATTAACTGTGACACTGCCTGCTATATGTTAGAGATAAGTGTATTTATTATATAAGACAGCCCGACACTCGTGTATGCATTCAGATTATGTCAGAATAAGAAGATACAAACTGCAATGGCATGCAGGCACTCAGAATATGGCATATATATGAGCCTCTTATTGAATCTGGCACTTTGGGGTGGGCAGAGGTTAAACAGCCCTATGCTCAAGATAATGTGTTTTGGTAGCAGACATCACTGCACTTATTGGAAATTATACAGGATGGACTGCACATGTCAATTTACAGGGTAGAACCAGTCTGTTAGATGGCCTAGTGGCATTTAATAGTATTTAGTATTAATGTAGGAACATGCATACCCACATGCACAGCTGCACACACGCACACACACCCACACACACACACACACACACACACACACACACACACACACACACACACACACACACACACACACACACACACACACACGCACACACTGTAGGGGCAATAAACTTTTCTACAAACTGGCCTTCCTTTAGTCTGTAGGTATGCAAGATTGTCTTAATCCCATCCTTTAACATCATCTTATGCTAAGCCAGTAATGCTTTATATAAATTTCTTATGGGTTTATATCTTGAAAACTATATACTTGTCCTATATGTTCATTCCCACTTGCATTCAGATTAATTTCCCATCATGTTAAACACAACTACAAATGGACCTGTAATCTTGCATATTTCAGCCCAGATACCTTCAAATAAGTCCTGCAAGCCATCAACTGTTATAATCTAAATATCCTCCCTTGGATGAAGCAGTCCTCATTTTCAATACAATATTCTTAAATATTCTATATAATTTAGTAAACCTATAAAAAAAGTTAAATTCAACAACGTCCAGAAAAGCATAACAAGGAGGATAAAGCCTGGAAAAAAATTCTGAATTAACAAAAATACCAACATTTTTACATGAATTTAGAGAACATCAAAAAACATTAAAAAAATTAAGTGACAAAACATAAATAAATTACAATAACCTACAGAACTGCCATAGATATAATCCAAAAAAATTCTGGTCCTCCATTAAAGACTTAATCCTCCAGGAACAAAAAGCAATTCAGATGCTTTACCTAACCATCTCCCCATTTTAAATTGCTAACCAGTTTAATATCTACTTTATAGAGAACAAAGCTGCCTTTAACAAAAACAACCCCTAACATCCATAATACCCCTACCCCACCCCAATCCCCTCCTCCTATACTACCTTTCATCTTAAAAATGATCCCAACTTCATAATCAATAGCCACCCACACCTTCTGCTGATAACCTCCAAAGTGAATTTATTTACTCACCTATACAGTTTGGTAACTGGAGTAAATCACTGATACAAATGGACCTATTTCTGTCTCAACCTGGACAAATTTAAATGACAGTAGACATGCAAATTAAAAGGTAGTATTATGAATACAAACCAAATGCTGTGAGAAGACAGTAAGGACTCAATAACAGTAATAATAAAGAAGTACAGCATATAGGGCAAAGAGGAAGGGATGGTTGCAGTAAGTAGGGAAGAAGAAGAGTGACATAGTGAAGGGACAGAGCCCAACGTGTAGAAGACAAAGTAAGGTAAGGGCTCACAGTCCAACTGCCTTCCAGTTTATAACTTGTTACCAGAGGCTATGAACCTATATATACAACATATACAATGTTTAAGACATGTCACATATTAATGTAGGGAAATCATGTGAGGAAGGCATAGGTGCCAGACTGGTAAAGGGGAGAGTGAGGGATTAGGTGATGTGCCCAGAGGGAAAGCATTGGTAAATTCCAAAGACATGCATCTGGAGCATTTCACTCCGGGCCTCTGCTGAAAATAAACTCTGTCCTAGTCGGACTTTCCCAGTCAATAAATGATAAATAAATAAAATAAAATAAATAATAATTGACTCAGACTTGACATGATCTTTAAGCTGCACATGACATGATAGACACAAGGTGACGCACTTAAGATCAGTAGGAAGGGATTCCCAGAGTTTTAGGCCTAGGATGGAAAAGACATTGTTAGCGCAATGAAGACTAGTTTTGGGACACTGAAGTGAACCAGAGGTGTAAAGACTTCTTTTACTGTAACTGGGAATTCCCCGAAGAGGTTGGAGGCAAGAGAAGCACAGGAGTGTTCTTTCAGGAGCTTGTAGAGTTGTGATCCAAGAAGACGGTTGGCATACTATTTGACAGGTTAACCAACTGTCTTTATTTAAAGTGATGCAATGATGTGCATTTCTAAGGAAAAGGGTTAAGAAATGGCAGATTCAGTTGCTTACAGATTGGAAAGTGGAGATTTTTTTTCGTACATGCTGCTGCAACCGGTGGATGTCCATATTCAAGCTGTGCTAGCAGAATGTGCCTTTGCCTATGGCATTCCTCTTTGGTCTGGAGAGAAATGGGGGGGGGGTTATAGGACCAAAAAAGAAGGGGTGAACTTTTATAGGACCAAAACAGTAGATAATTACTTTTCTTCCACATTTGTTCTAGGTGAAGGTGAAAGTTCAGTGCAGGATTAAGTCACATACCAAGGTATTTAAAATGAGATGATTTGATCAATGGGGTTGTCAAGACAGTCATGTATAAGACATGATTGAGAGTTTCTGCCATTTAGGGGGAAGTACCAAACAGCACTGCTTTAGTTTTTGAAGTATTCAGAATTAGCTTTTTGTTACAAAACCATTTGATAAGAAAAAGGAAGTCACCTTGTAGTAGTTGTAGAAGTAGTAGTAGTTGTAATACAGCCAAAGACATGAGGGTTGAGTGAAACAAGACCAAGGAATCAATTTAAAGTGAACATGAGAGAGAGAGAGAGAGAGAGATACAGCTGAGGGAAGTCAAATGGAAGTTTATTAATGAAAATATAAAAAAAAATAAGGGGAGCCAGAGGGATTCCTTTAAGGAGAGGGGTTGAAGCAAAGGGTGTTATGAAACTGAACAGAGAAGTATTGATTCTTAAGGCAGAAAGCTGCCAGTGCTATAGCATGCCCAGTATCAGACCTTGTAAATGGGTCAATGCAAGAATCCCATGTTCTTTCTCTCTAGAAAACCTCACATATGACCATTCTTCGTAAAAGGGGACCTCAACAGAAATATCCAGCTTTAGTCCCATTTCCATCCTATGCCACCTCTCAAAAATATTGGAAAAAGTATCCACAGGCAGCTTCTTCCATACCACCTTTAAAAACAACTAGACACCTACACAACATGGCTTCCACCCAGCATGCAATACTAACACTGCCTCTCATATCCTTCCTATTTAACAACAAAGCTAGGAACAATTGTTAATTTGTATCCTCTTTATTCCTGTACCTATCCAAGGCCTTTGACACTGTATCACACAGCAAACTATACAAAATATCTTCCACAGGCCTCTCACATTCTAGTATCACCTATTCAGAACTTTGGATCACAATCAACAATTTGTTAAATGGCTCTACTTCCTATCCCCTTTCCAACCAGTCACCACAAATTTACCCCAAAGCTCTATTCTTGGTCCTCTTCTGTTTAATATATTCATCAGCAATCTCCATATTTCTTCCCAAAAAGCCTACCACAATCTATGCAGATGACTCTACTCTCACTTGCTTCTCTTATGGCCTAGCCCATCTTGAACAGATAAACCTAAGAAGCCTTTAACTAACTCCATTGAAAGCTGACGCCAACATGCTCAGTTTCTGCCTAATTCTAAAAAAACTAAACTACTCCAGTTTTATTGCTAGCTCATATAGCCTTGACAAATAACTTCAAAATCACTTCCCTAAACAACAATGGTATTAAGATAATCCTTCATTCTAATTTCCTGACATGACCAAAGATGACCATGTAAAACTCAACCTTTCATATTCTAAATGCAATTAATAAAGACACCAAGTTAGAAATGCTACATAGAACAATAAAAAGCCCTCATTAACACTAAATGAACCCTAGCCAAAACTTACCTGCTACCGTTACTTCCATTTTGACCACCCATCTTTACAAACCTTCAAGCTTCTCTAAAAACGAAACTTCCCTAATGTAACAAAATTGCATGCTCTGTTGCAAATAAACAATTAAATCTGCCACTGTACTACATTAAAAGAACTAAATTGGTTAGGACTAAATCACAATTGTACATACATCCAATTAATTACAGCATAAAAATAATAAGCATTCAGCCTGCCCATCTCTTAGTACAATTCCCAAAAATTACATTCCACACTCTGTCTTAAGATGACATGATACACTCCTTACTATACATAAACCAATGAAAAAATTTGCAGGAAACACCCTATAATCTAACATGGCAGCAAAAATGTGGAACTCATCAACAATCAGGTCATCACACAAACTCCCCATGTTCGAAACTACGGTTCCTGCATAGAGATCAGCCTCCTTGCAGGATCACTCAATCAGCTCATTTGCATGGTTTTTACCAGCAAATAAGCTGATTAGCATCCTGCACAGCTTTCTGTGCAGGAAAAGTGTAGGACCACTTGTGCACGTCAAAACGGCATGTACCTGGATTGTGAGGTGGCTATTTTCCATGTAGGAGTGGCTACACTGTTCCTGCATGGAAAATTTCTGTTAATGAATCCCGAGGGTAGTTTATGCAAACTTTTAAAAATATTTCATTTGCAAGTTATCTTTGTACAAGAAACACATTTAATAATAGAAGATTTGGACAGACTCAATACTAAATACTATTATGTATTGACTAGCTCTCATTATAAACAAAAGAGAAGAGGCGTGGCAGTTTTATGGAAATAATATTTACCTATCTAAAATCCTGAAAACATTTAGTGATGAAAAAGGCATGCTTTTTTCAGTGACTTTAGCGATCCAAAGGAAACTGCATGCTTTTATTAATGTCTATTGGATATCTGGATTGGGAATACAAACAGTTAAACAACAATTGGGGGAAATAATATGAATATCATAGGGAAACATTATTTTTGCAGGTGACTTTAATTGCATTTTATCTGCCAAGGATACCAACACTAGTTGTAAAAGGAAGAAACTTGTCTCTCAGTCAAGGCTTTGATGGAGTTCACTGACCTATATAATATAAGAGATATAAATGAGTTTTTCAGTACCAGTCTCACTTTCTTTTCACACAGGCATGGGACACAATCATGAATGGATAGAGTATATGTTTCAAATGAGATGACTAGTAGAATAGAGAATGTCAACGTAATCTGTTGCCCACTATTGGATCATAATGTAATAACATTTGAAGATTTATTGAATTCTAGTAATAGCATTCCCAGTTAAAAGGATTTATTTATATATAGCCAATATGAAAGACTTTAAGGAGTTCTTTAATAAAGAAATTCAAAACTTTTATTACACTTAATCATACAGGTAACACCTCAGAGATTTTTGTATGGGATGCTTTAAAATCATACCTTTTTGACAAAATTACAAGTTGGTATAAACAAAAAAGAAATAATGGGACAAAGAATTGATAGATTTACATGAGAAATTGATAAGTTAAAATTAGATAGTCAAAAAGGAAATAGTAAGTTAAGAAGACATAAACAGCTTAAATAGTAAATATTTAAAAATTTGTAACATAAAACTATGATAAATTTAGAAAAGATTAAAATAACTAATTATTCCATATGCATAAATTGGCTATGGGAATAAAAATAACTGTTAAATCTAACCACATCAAAGAATTATATTCCTCTAGTAGTAAAAAGAAGGTTACTGAAATAGAAGATATTCTGGATGTTTTCAAGTCTCATTTTAATACAATTAATCAACATAAACCAACAATGGATACATAAGATCTAATTATAACATTTATACAAAAAATATACTGAAAACAGACTGTCAGCAGATCAAATAAAAATAACTGACAAACCTATATCAATGTCTGAATTCAAAATTCATATTAATAAATTAAAACCCAATAAGGCAACTGGAGATGATGGCATAATACCTGAACTATATAAAATGATGACTAAGGATGCTTTGAGTATTTTACTACAGGTATTTTCAATAGTTAAGGGACTCATGAAGGTTCCACCATCTTGGAAATACACCCTAATGTCCTCAGTTTCAAAACCTGACAAGGGCTCAACACAATGTTCTTCATATAGACCAGTTTCATTATTAAATGTAGATTATAACGTATTCATAGCAATCTATGCCTCTAAAATAAAACAATTTCTTCCAATGCTGATAAACAATGATGAGACTGGGTTTGTAATGCACAGGAACACCTATGATAATCAAGAGAATACTATCAATAATTGATTATACTAAAAATTCAAAAAAAGAACTAACTTTGATTAGTCTGGATATAAATAATAAATATGATTCAGTTACTTGAGAGTCCTTACTATTAGTATTGGATAAATGTAATTTTTCAAACAATTTCTTACAATTAATCAAACTTTCTATGAAAACTAATTTGCATACATTAAGATAGGATCATATGCCTCCCAATCAATCATGATTACTAAAGGCACTACATAGGGTAGTCCCTTATCTTTCTGGTCTAGTTATGCAACCTTTTACAAATTATATAAGATCAAATAAAAACATTAAAGACTTACTAATAAGTAATGATTTAATCCCCACAATTCAATTATTTGCAGAAGACGTCCTATTAACTTTGACTGATTGCAATTCTTCTCTTATTATAATATTACAAGCAATAGAAATATTCCAGAAGAAATCAGGACTCGTTTTTAATGAAAATAAGACTAAAATACTATCTGTTAATTATAATATTAATAAAATAGATAATAAATTACATAAATACATGCTAAAGCATCTTCTGTGTGGAGACATGCGTGAATGGGCATACCTTCATTGAAAGTTGTGCGTCAGGGCTGCCAAACCAGCACGTAAAAAAATCTACTGCCAATCATTAATGGACCGGAGTTCCGCTGTGGCGACCCCTAACCGGGAAAAGCCGAAAGACACAACAACATGGTGAAAGATGGTAAAATCACTTACTTAGGGATAATCTTGCCTGATAATATTAAACATATAACAAATCTTAATTATAATAATTTAAATTCCATAAAACAAACTCTTAATAAATGGAATATTTTTTCACTAAGAACAAGAGACTCTCCATAATTAAAATGTTTATCCTTTCCCAAATTCTATATATACTATAATCTTTATTCGTCCCACTCCCAAAAAAAATGTAAAATAATATAATTCCTTGTTTCTGAGATTTTTATGGATTCCTAATAAGCCTAGATTGGCTTTAAACCATCACATTGGAGATTGGACATCGGGTGGTATTTGTCTTCCATATTTAGAATTCTTATCCTCAATTGTTAAGACAATAATTTCTTGGCTAAATAACAATTATAATGCCAAATAAAAAGATAACCAGGGAGGTATTTGGTGTAAATCCAATAATGTAACAAAATCATATCATACTAAAATAGCTACTAACAAATTTCATTGGTTAGTAAAAGACTATTTTATAGAAAACAAAAACATACCAGTTAACTGTTATTATATTAATACGATAAAAACTCCTTTAAAATGTCATTCTCATGACATGCATAGATTTTCCTTGTATTTCCAGTTGCCTACACTCAAAATAGCATTATACATTTAATCTAACAACCATGACTACATTTAAAAACAAAAACCTGTCATACTGGCATCAATTCTTAGACAGTGGGAAGTTACAAAATGTTAACCATATCATTAATAAGTTTGAGTTAAGCAAAGACGTGGTTAGAAATTCAAAACTATAGACAGTTGGTTGAACATAAGATTAATTTAATGCAACCAATAGTTAGAAATTCTTTCCCCACATTTATTGATTCACTCATTATTCTAATGCACCAGAATATAATTGGAAAGGGACTTCTATCTCAAATATGTAAGGTATTTAAGAACTCAACACTGTGTCACAGAGAATGCTATCAGGATTATTTCAGACTTGTTAATAATAACTCCCCAAGTGAAGATGATAAAACAACTAATACTCAAATCTTCAAAACAAACTACTTCATCACTAAGGTAGAGGATATTCTCTTGGAAGTTCTTACATAGAACCTTTTTTCACACCATATAAAGTTCAATTGATGTTTAATAAAGACATATAATGCTGGAGGTGTAAACTAAATGTTAAAGCTGACTGACAGCAAATGTTTTACGACTGTATAAAACTTAAAACAAATTGGGATAATATGAATTCTCCCTTATAGTCTGTTTTTAATGATACATTTATGCTAACCAAATCTCTTATGTTATTTAATACACTATTCCAACTTGTGGCACAAAAATAGAATACCCTCTTTTATGGAGTATCTTAACATTAGCATGGAATGTTATCATCAAGAACTGGTAGAATCAGACTACTCCTACTATGAAGGAATTTGTACACTTGGAAACTGAAGTTTGTTATCTTGAACTTATCACGATCAAAGACAAGAACATCTAGAATCACCTCTTCATATAATATATAGCAGAAATTCAAACAACTGCTGGATAAACAGACTTTAATAATTAACTAATAACTACTCTAATCACATTTCTTTTTTTTGTTTAACATAGTAGACACCATTGGAAATAGTTATTTTAGTTGCTGTTTATTATTATTTTAGATATGTATATTTGTTTTATTATATTTATGTTATCATATGTTAATGTTTTGTTGTTAAAATTTTCAATCAAAACAATTGAAAAACTAAAAAGACTGGAAGATGAATATGCAATTAAGTCAGTAATCCAACAGAGTACAGTAACTTTATAGACTTTTGATTATATGATATAAAACCAGTAGACCCTGAAATTTGGCTGATGAAAGAACTATCTTGCCCTTCTGATAAGAAACATTTAATATTTTACAGAACAGCTTGTTGGTCTAGTGTATAGTCCCTGTTTAGGGTGAGAGAGATCCAGGACAAACCCAGAATTTAGCTTTATTTAGTTGGACTGTTTTGTGCTGCACTTCCATTCATATGAGTTGTTACTGGACTGACGAGCTCTAACTGTATTTGACTTTCCTGGTGTCCTTGGGACTAGCAGCGAAGTGTTCAATATTAATGTTTACCTACAGTCCAACTCTGATCAAATTATCTAACTGGACAGTGCTCCCACGATGATTGTGAAAATGGTTTATATGGCTCAGTACTCTACCCAGTTAAATAAACGAATGAATGAATGAATTACTTAATAATTCTACTTGTGAACTTTTAAGTGCATATACTGTTAATCCACTAATACTGTTTATTGTGCTAGAGTTTTGATTGTCTGGGACACTTACTGGCTTTTGTTTTTTCTAGTGACAGTAGAAAATGTGTGTTGTTTTGGGTCTTATACTTGTTATAAGTTTGATTTACATTTTTTGACTGGATATGACATTTAAGCATAACTATCAGCTGCTATGATTTAGGAATGGCACTATGATTTTGGACCTTGCACCTCCTAAATGTACTTCATTCCTCATAAATCAGACCTGTTTATGGCTACAGACTTTTTTAAATAAATAAACAGCCTATAGAAATAATCCTTTCCACTAAATATATAGGGTCTACTGTGCAAAAGACATATGTTGTGAGAAATAAGAAACTGTCCCTCTTTTTGACCATTTGCTATGATTTTTGAAAGCCAGTGATATGATAATTAATGCCCAGAGGTTGGGAGGTATGCTTTTAAGCACAGATTTTAAATGGCTGCTATATACAGCTGGGCTGCATTTTACTACAAAGCACTTCTACTGGGTTATTCTGCACTGTATAGGTACACGTAGTTTGTTTTAAAGACATTTTACCTGTTCTATAACATTCTACACATTCATATTTTTTAAACATTACATTTTTAAAAGGTGACATAGGTACACATACAGTAACAGAAAAGAAAACAAAATGTATAATTTCCATTGCAGTTTTGATGCAACATATGTATGTCTTGTTCAATCATTTCCATTCACTCCAAAATTACATAAACTTGCTATAGTTCTGCATTCCCTTAAACGTCACTCCCCCTTCCTGAACATTAATCTGCATGTATCATTCACACACTTTCCATTTATTTCTAAGTAGTTTGCTCCATCCATTTTCTAAAGAGCCCAGCTCCGTTCTTTTTACTTCCTTTACAATATTCAGTACTTTAGTTATATTTTAAATGCAGATTTCCATTTTTTAGTAATTGCTGTTTTGGCAGTCAGTAGCTTAGTTGTCTAGGCGATTCCTACTTTCAAAGGTTGCTACTCGTAGTGAAACCTTGGTCTACAAGTCACATTCTAACAAGTACATGCATGTGCGCGTGCAGACACACACACACACACACACACACACACACACACACACACACACACACACACACACACACACACACACACACACACACACACACGCACGCACACGCACACATGCACACACACACACACACACACACACACACACACACACACACACACACACACACACACACACACACACACACACCAGCCACAATGGGAGCAGTATTATTTACCAAGTGATTCTGCTTTGGCTTTCAAATACTAAATAATTTTCATCTCGTATAGATTGCAGAATACACTGGGCACAAGGAAAAAGTGCCCTAAAGCACAGAGCTGCAGAACAGGGGATGATACGTACACCACAGTATGGGATCAGGGGGTGGGGTGAACCACTGGACACCAGTGATAAGCCTCTAAAGTGCCATATTGGCACCACTGCTACTATGGGGATTGGGGGTAGGAGGATACAGTAGACCCATGGAGTACTCTTTAAAGTGAACTAAGGATCATATGTTACCACTGGACACCAGCGTTTACACTTAAGTATGGGAATAGCACCAACATTAGTACAGGGAATTAGGGGGTGGAGGGAAACACTACACTGCCAAGTCTGACTCCTTAAAGTGCTGTAATGGCACTTGCACTGTAAGTGGGATCAGTAATGGGATTACAGTATTACAGGAGTACAAGAGACCACAGTAGGGTAGGGGCAGGTACAGGGACTGTAGTGTGTTTGTGTGTGAGTGTGTGTGTGTGTGTGTGTGTGTGTGTGTGTGTGTGTGTGTGTGTGTGTGTGTGTGTGTGTGTGTGTGTGTGTGTGTGTGTGTGTACTGCAATTCAGAAAAGATGGAAATTAGTTGATAATGAGATCTGACCTTGTGATTGGCTAACATGTTTCATATTTGCATTTGGGCATGTTGTGCTAAATGGGCCTTTCAATTACAAGCCACTTGGCTCATGCTGAGGCCTTTAATGAATTTGCAGGATAGAGATACAATCATTTTCTTAAAGGCTTACCTTGATGATTGGATTGGTACCCATAAATTGATCATAAACTGATTTGTTTTGCCTTCCAGGAAGCTGGAGTTGTACTATGAAGGCAGGTATTTCATGGGAATAATTCCATGAGCAGGAGCCAAATAAATCTGCTGGCCAAAAACTCTATTCATACTCTGTGGCAAAAGGTTGCAATAACCTACTCATAGATATCAGAACAACTTCTAAACTCCTTACCTTCAAACAGCAATGAAAGCAGTTTCAGAAGGATACATTGTACTGCTAATGCACAAATTGAGGTTAAAGTATGACATCATATCTCTTACAGGAAAAAATATTATTATGTTCACCCCTTTACTTCAATGTCCATCTTGTGCACATGCTCCCAGTCTTGTCTATCTACATCCTTCCACTCTATTTTCCTCTCACTGTAGCTACACCTCTCTAATTTCACAATATTCTCTCTTCTCAATCTGATCTACTTTCTTTTTCACACCCCTCTCCCTTTTACCTGTAACTAATTTCTCTACTATCTTATATTTCTAATATAAGACTTCCTAACTACCCCTATACAAACCACTACCCACTCTTTCTTTTCTCCACATTTGCATACTAACTAGGATCTTCATGTTTATACTGTAATCTTATGCCCACATATTCTGTATAGCTTATCTCTTCTACACATATTGCTCTTACACTGTCTATGAAGATTATACATACTTGTTTAAGTTCCTAAAACAAGCTGATGAAGGCAGTAGTATTCTGAAGAAAGCGCTTAACCTCTGTTTGTGTTCAACTAATAAATGAACGTTGTTTCCAGCACAGTTTCCAGATTCCTGGTGTGGTTTACACTAATTCTTGGCGTTTCTGTTTCCTAAAACAAGCGGTTGTCTATTCTGACTGCATCTTGTTACTTGATGTATGATGTTATGATTTGCCTACTTTTATTTTTTTGTGTAGCTTAATGAGATGTATGAACATGGAGCTTTTCTCCCTGGGTCTCCACTGAAAATAGATACTGTGGACGAGGTCGGACTTTCTCGGTAAACAAATATCAAATAAATTAATATTGGCAATTCAATTATGGTCTAAAGCCTGATTCTGCCTTGTAAATTGTATAGATATATAAATCTATGAATGACTGCAGAGAGGTGTGTGCTATTTTAACACAGATAGTCTGTTTGGAGAACCTACTCCCTCCATATTATCTGTGTGATCATAGCTTAACCCTCCCCTTCCATTGTTATGTTTTACATAAATAAATAAATAAATAAATAAGGAAAAAAAGAAATGCATATACCTGATATAATGTATGGAGATTTCAGGTCTTACCAAAGCATGCACACTAGCACACATAGAAAATTGTATATATTCCTGTTGTAAACAGCTCATACGTTTACCATTTCTGGTTGATATCTATCATAAAATAAACACTGTCAGTCAAATCTGGTTACACAAGCAATGATAAAATGATACAGCATTCAGTCGGGTAGCTAACACTTAAATATGCCTTAAATGTCAACATAAGTCAAGTTCAACAGGTCATCCCTAGGTGCATTAATATGGCTTAAAAATGTTATGTGCAAGGAGTCACTTGCTATGATGTATTTTGGGCTTGGTGTTACATATCTGGAGTAGGTGAGTAAAGCAGTTGTTCAACCATAACAGGTTGAGGTAACAGTCACTAGTGGTTTGTTTCTTGCTTTACATTTTAGCAAGTCTGTAGTATTCAAATGCTGTCAGTGTGTATTTGGATCATGGCTGGTACATCTCAGAGAAAAAATGAGATAGGTGTTACATTACCTGTTACCACTTATAGTCCAAGGTGAAATAATTTAAGAGTAAAAATTATAAATTAAGGGGGGTCTTGAGGTAAATTCTTCCACATGATTATGGAAGACCACTTGCAAAAATGCTTTTTATTTCTGTTTGCTTTTTATTTGTTCATAATATGAGGTTGAATAGGTACATAACAGGAATGTGAGTAGATGCACTATCATCTGTGAGGTCTTGTGAATGAGTTAATATGAAGTGAGCTTGGATTGGATATAGTGATGGATACTTTACATTTTAAAGCTTTGGCATGCACTGCACATTTTGCATGTAAACAAACAAATTAGAAATTCTTATTTTCAAAAAGGATAAATATTTGGATTCTGCATGTTGGCTCACAAGGATTCCACTGCAATATGGTAACTGAGTGCCATGGTACATTTACATTCTGTGATATACATTCTGTATCAGGTAGGCACAGGAAGACACAGAACAGTATTCCTTGCCCTAGATAAGATAATATAACAAGAGTTTTGAATGGCATTGGTACATGAAGTATTGAAGTATTCCTGGCTCTAGGTAAAATAATATAATAAAACTGAGGATCAGGTAACTAAATTTTCGCCATCATCATCACTCACCTTTTTTCCCATTTTGTACATGGGGTTGATAAGTTGAGTCAACTGTCACTGAATCTTTAGATTCAATGCCACTCTCCCATCCTCTTTGACAGTCATGCTTGAATCTTGGTGATTAGATCAAGAAGAAAAAAATGCATATACCTGATATAATCCATATATAAAAACAGACTGATTCCAAAATTATCAAAAAATATGAAAATTAAAATTATATTTTTGTAGGGGGTCAAGCTCTACTGCATATCTACACCCAGTCAACTGTCTGTTGAAGTAGTATAGTAGTACAGAAGTATAGTAGTATAGTAGTACTCCTTATTAAAGATAAATAAATATTAAGTATAAATAAAATAGAATAGCAGTATTCAGGATTATGCCAAATTATATTTGTTAAATAACAACATTCTGGAGTCTGTGGATTTATGGAGACCACTCATATGTGAGGTTATAGTCTTAAAGGATTCTTATAAATGAATCACCTGATTTGCTGGTAAACAGAGCAGTATTTTACTTAAGATATTAAACATATGAACATATATTAATAATATAATTATGTATAAGCATCATTACATTTACACGTATTGCAAACTCTGCTGCTCTGCTTATCTCAGTAAAAGCAATGGAATGGATCTCACAGCTAAGAACTCTGATTTTTTTTAGATTCATTAGCCTTAACCATGGGAACTAAAAAAGAACAGCAAGACAATTGTCCCCAGAGGTCAATTTAATTAGGTAAACAGCCAGTGCTTACAGAACAGCTAGTGTCTCATTAGAGTATAGAGTGACCACTGCCTAGGGCTAAGTGGATACTATGTATAACATTCATATGCAGCTCTGTTTCTCTCTTAATAAAAAAGAGCTTGTTCCTTCCATCAAAAGAACATATATACATACATATGAATGCAGTAAAACATGCAAAGCGCTTGTTTGACTCAGATGTGAACGTCAGAGAGCTAAAAATGCAACCAGTGCTTTTTTTTAGAAAATTTAAACTCTGCTAATAAATTAATTTTAGACTAATGTCTATTTAAACAACAGTGTTACAAAAATTATAAGTACATTTAAAAGCAACTATACATACTCATTGCACAAAGTAGTAAAAATATTACATTAAATTTAAAGCAAATAACTCAAATTCTTGAATGTACAATAAAGACAGCTTATTTTCAAAATGTTGCTATGGAAGGTAATGAAAGTGATATGGAAGTGTTTACAACAGATTGCCAATAAAAGAACTGGAAGGTATTTGCATTAAAATCGAACAATGTGAAAACCTATTGATCTTCCAGTTTCACAATCAGTGCATGCATGCATCATGCATACTTTTCTTATTTATTTATTGGCATTTGTTTACTAGGAAAGTCCAACTAGATAGGATCCTATTTTCAGAGGAGGCCCAAGGAGAAAAGCTTCAACAATAGTTTTACAGTGTTTAAAAATAATACAAAACAACTACAGTTTAAATAATTATACCAATATAAAAACATTGGTTAAGAATAGATACAACATACAATGATTTAATAGTTAGAGATGTTTTAGCTAGTTTATACAGAAACTAAAGGTATGTTAGTATAATACAAACAGGAGTGAAATATGAAGTGAGAGCAAAGCAGGTGTATGGCATATTACAGCCAAGGGAGAGAAATTGATACAAATAAGTAAGTTAGCAAAGAAGGGAGAGGAAGGGGATCTAATGTTTGAATATGTATTTGTTCATATTTAGGGATATAGTTTACCCTGGTGTTAAGACAGAACAGAACCAGTTTTTGGAAAGGAAGTCTTTCAGAATGGTTTTGAAGGATGGTAGGGAAGGTGTTGACTTGATGGATAAAGGTGTTCCAGACCTTAGAAACATGGTAGGAGTACAGACAATGTTCAGCAGATTTGATAGGTTTTTGGACAGACAGGAGTATTGTTCATTAGACTGTAATGACCATCTGGGTACATATTTGTGTAGAATGCTATTTAGTGCTGGACAAGCAGAAGGATTCTGGATAATTTTTATTTATTTATTTATTTATTCCAGTTTGATGACTGGGGAAGTCCATTGGGCTTAAGAGCCAGTTTTCAGTGGAGGCCCGGGGAGAAAAGCTCCACATAACAAGTTACATAAAATATATAATTTTCACATTGCTAAGCTGCGAAGCTCCGCATAACAAGTTACATAACATATAGAATTTCCACATTGCTAAGTTACATAACAAATTGAAATAAAAGGATAAAAAGATTCATTTACATTGTAGGTGTAAGAAGATGTGTATATGTTAGTTGATGGAATGAGACTATATTCTTATGTATTTTTGTGTTTTTATATATGGATAGATAGACAGAGATATATGTATATGGCTGTTGTTCGGAAAAGTTAATGCTTTGTTTGTTTGTGTTTTAGCCTGTTGACTGTTTTCTATGAGAGATTACCTTACAGCAGAGCAGGGAATTTACCCTTACCTAGCTATTGTGCAATCTCAAAGTTGGTATATATAATTATCAATGGGTGTGGATGTGCAGTGGAGCTTGACCCCCCCCCCCTACAAAAATATAATTTTGATTTTCTGATAAATTTAGAATCAATCTGAAATGATCACTGTTTTTGTGTTCATTGTTTTTTGTTTATGGTAAATGATGATGCAATTATGTATGTATATATATATATATATATATATATATATATATATATATATATATATGTGTGTGTGTGTGTGTATAGGGTGTGTGGGTATGTATGTTTGTATGTATGTCAGATGTTTGAAGTATCAAAACTTCAAATGCCTGTCATAGTGCTAAAAGTGTTTGAATCAAAAATATTTGAATATAAAAAAATCAAATCACACATTTAGTGGCTTAGGGAAAATAAATTAATTTGCGGATATAGCAACTGAGATACTGTGGGAACCATGCCATGCACCCTGCCTACAACTATGTATTTTCATTTATTTTTCATTAACAACAATATTATCTCTATTGTTTATTAAGACAATTATCTAAGAATAATGAAATTATCATTATAACACTTCAGCCTTGTTAGCTGTTTCAGATAGAACGTTTTTGTCTAAATAAAACTACATGGTTAGACAATCTACACAATAGATACTGTGCAGCTATAGGTAAGTGCATGGTTTGTGGCGTAATATACCTGTCAGTGATGCATATTATCTGATTTGTAGAACTAGATATACCTTCGCTCATCTGTAAAATGAAGTGTAGTCCTTTAAAACAGGTTTTGATTTCACTCTTCCTTATTTCTTTTTCCTTTTTTCTTCACAGTTGTTTTTTTCGGTAGTCCTGATCTTAGGATAACAACAAAATAGATAAAAAGAAGGAAAATAATATGAATTCCATGTGAAAAAGATTACCTACTGGAATAATAGTAATTTATAAAAAAATGAACTCAAAAAGCAGCACACAAGTTTGCACAAAAGTTGATGTAAGCTGCCAGCTAAGCTGTTCTCATCTCTGTCTATTGTTAACACTGTTCAGGATATCATAAGCACTATGACATAGGTTCATTTATAAGTACTAGGTGAGTTTCCCTTGTGGGTCATTTTAAACTTAGCCAGTTTCCCTTTCATACATGAAACTCAAACCTTGTACCTTATCTTAGCCATTAGACCAAAATCCAAATCATTTTTATGCAGTGTTTGCCACCGCCATTCCTGTGGTGTAGCAATGGCCCCATTCAGTTATCCTGCCTTGTCTTCTTCTTCTCGGTCTCCAGCTATCTGTAGGCCTGCCTCTAGACCACATGATATGTGGCATGCAAGAGTAGGTGATCTTGATGGTTCCTTGGTGGCCTACAATGGTACAACACCATGGGTCACATTTTATTACCAGGCAGGTGTTGGAAAAAGTGATAGATTTTATGGGACATCAGCTTGATGCCCACATTGATGATCTGGAGACAATCCTCATGCACTATTGCCTGGCAAAGCCCAGTGTGCCACCCATGGCAGGACCCAGCAGGGTGGCAGAAAGAGAGAACTGATTTCTGCCTGGATCCTGCCCAAGTCAGCATAACAGGAAAATAGACCCCTTCACTTTATAGATCATGTAATTTCCCTAACTTTTATATCACTTCCTCCTCTGTTTAACTGTCCACTCCTAACTGCCAATGGTCCTCAGTCTGTCAGTATGTGTCCATCCACTGTCTCCACTCCTTCTGTGTCAACAGTTCTTCTGTCTCTGTGCCCCTGCTACCATCCTTGTACCCTCTTTCCCTCTCCTGCTTTCCCCTGATATCCTTCATGTACCCTCCATCTCCACACAAAAACATGCTCTCAACCATCCACGTGCATGTGAACACTCCCCCATGTAAGAATAGAACTTTGTCTCATGCCAGTTTTCCTAAAAATCATCATCCAAAAATATTTCTGAACATGAAGGTGTACAGTATCTCAGGTAAGAGAATGATGTCATAAAAGGCACACAAAGTGTTGGTTCTCTCCAATGGTTTGATAGGACACAAGATATGTTCCTCTACACATAGAAGCATAACTTTCATGAATTTGTTTTCTGTCCTAGAGGTAGATGCCCGTAACATAAGTAATATGTCCGTTGGTTGCCTCTGAAAGGTCACTGCAGCTAGAACAGTAATGCTATGTATATCTTGGTCTCCTCATGAATAGAAAGGCCATGCATTCCTGTAAATTCTCTATGTTGGTGATTCATGTCAACCAATATCCATACAATATCTCAGTCTATGCAGAAATGGGCTTAACTGACACCACTTAGTGTTATTTTGTGATTTATTGTACAACTGCTTGCTTGGAGAAGATTTATTTTGATTTCTAGTTATAGTTAACTTTTTATCTGTGATTTTTACTGTTTATTGCAAGAAAGGGATAAATTGCAAGAAAGAGATAAATTGTAGACAACAAACTCTAGTCCTCCCAAGGGGCTTCATCTGTCATAAATTCATACTGATTGTAGATAGGACACTAGATCATTTACAAAACAATCCAATATTGCTTTGTGGTTCACTGTGCAGCTGCTTATAAGAATATTTATTTAGATTTATACATGGTCTTTTACCTTTGATTTTTGCTGTTGTAAAGAGGTGTGACTGTGAGTGATAGTGAACACAAGCTACAACATAAAGGGCATTCACCCTTTTAGTGTAACTAGCACAACTGATATGTTAGGTCAGAATAGTTTATTGATTACTACTGTTTACACAAGGTTAGCTCATTGTACTTAATGTGATATTTGTATATTGCTTTTCTGGTTTCCTCACACAATCTGACATAAAGTACTAATTGTTTTAGTTACTGTGAGTTCTGTGATTACTAATTTTGATATTTTTGTGTTTTTTTGTGTTTTATTATAATTGCTTGTAGTGAGAAAGGATTCTTTAAAGGAGTATGCCATTAATGATTTTCTGAATCACAAGTATTTTGCCCAGTGTGGTAAATGCTGTGTGTGTGTCTGTGTATGTGTGACCTTTGAGTTAATATATATAATTAGCAGGGGGTGTGGGAGTACAGGGGTGCTTTCCCCTCCCCTGGAAAAACATTGAAAAAATATGACAAAATTTAACTTCATAGAAAACCATTAAAATATCTGAGGAAATCAAATCCCACAACCTGCTGACCATATATACCTACTCTGAGGTTGCACTGCACTGGGGAGAGGGTGTAAAACTTCTTTAGTATAACTTTAATTTTGTCAGTACATTGTGTTTAGATATTTTTACTATGTTGACATTTTGCATTGTTGATATTTTTTTGACTGTCAATTAAGTGAAGGTTGGATTTTGTTTAGGTTACCCATAAATAGATAGATACATGCATAAAGATAATACCATATAACACTGGTGACTTCTGTTGCTCAAGTCTAAAGTTGGATGATTCACTTACTGTTATTGATAGGAGATCTACATTTTCTGAAATTGATTGCACATGTGCAATTGGCACAGCTTGGAAACATGTTATTACATATACTAATGACTGAGCTACTAAGATACATAATATTAATAATGTATAAATAGAACACATTTAGGAAATGAAGCACTTTCTGCTAGTAAAGATCATTCAGCCCCTGTTAAACATGATAATACAGATGGCAACTCTGGTATTCAGGACAGAAGTGCACAGCAATCTGAGAATTCAAACCATGTAGAAGAAAATAAAAAATAAAGATAGAGAGATTAACTAAAATAAGTAGGAAGAAAAAGAAATGGATTCATGTCTATAATACAAAAAGTACATATACTAAACAGAATTACACAATTTTATGTTATACCCACATCACAGGGAAAGATAGCATTGTTCAATTACAAAATATTCCATCTACAGAAAATGACATAATTATTTTCTAACTAAGAAGACAGAGAAAACAGGCAAGGGAAGAAATCTAAACTGAACTTGGAAAGATTAAAGGACATTACTGTAAGAAAAAAAGAGGTGAATGACTGACACTGGCAACATGGTTGAGGATGTGGAAGAACAAAGAGAGCTAGATGAGGAATATATACTTGTAAATGAAGTAAGTGGTGAAAACAGTGAGATAAATAAGTCTAATGGTGATAAAGGACATGCTTATGTATCAATGGAAAGATAAGACATTACTGACCCAGAAATGGGAGATTCTTCAGATGTGGTCAGAAAGGATACACTAGTAATGGAAGATTCAATTATAAAAGAAAATGGCATTCAAATCTGTAGAGAGGATAATGAACATCAAAAAATGTTATGCTTGCCAAGAACAAAAATCTTGGATGTGAATAGAGTCTAAAGGAAGATGGAGCTGTTTTATTCACGTTTATTGAAATTATCGCATCTTGAAGAACTCACTGCTAATAGGGAACTATACATTCCTCTTAGGTAACATAGCTTGTGCGGGTGTTAGGACATAGTTGTCATAAATTCTATATAGAAAGGAGAGACAGGTAAGTGTGAATGAAAAGATTTTGGGGGGTAAATACCTACATGAAAAAATAATGGCCCTTTTTAAAAAGTGGCAATGTGTACAAAATCCAAGCCTAATTTTGGACACACATGTATTTAGACAGGATGGAGTCCATTTGTCAAGATGAGGAAAGATATTTTTTTGCAGCAGATGTATTACAATATTTGACTATCAAAATCCAAGAAAGACAAGGCAAACCATTAATCCAACACACTGGAAGGAAATGCACAGGACACAGCAGAGTGATAATAAAATAGCAATTTACTCAACCCTTTTGTGCTTTCATCCACAGTACTATGGACTTCATCAGAGTAGAGTTCACATAATGCACTTGGTTTTAAATACAATGCAACCCTCCCCATTTTTTATTAGTCAAGTAACAAAATAATTTAAATAATTAAAACACATGCCTCAAAACTGTACCTTGTGCTAAAAATGATTGTGAATTAAAACTTAAGAACCTCAGAAAAATAACAAATTTAATTGAATACTGATGAAACAGTATGTTTGTAAAACTGAATTGTAAAGTTTGACTAAAGTGCCAGCCTAATACTTAAAAAAAAAAAAAAAAAAAAAAAATATATATATATATATATATATATATATATACATATATATATATATATATATATATATATATATATATATATATATATATATATATATACATATATATATATATATATATATATATATATATATATATATATATATATATATATATAAAACTAATGCAATTAAATGGTTTGAAAGCACATGAATAAACATTCCTATTGCTATGTAATATACCAAAATAATGGAAACACAGAGATTACAAAAAAGCAGCTTTTAATTTTAATGAGCTGCTAACTGATACTGTCTCATTGAGTCCAGGACTTGGAGCGGTGTTTGTTTTTAGCAGCCATTTTAGTTCTTGAAATTCTAAAAAGTCTTCCTTTAGTCCCCCTCACTGTCCTAAATCTACATGATCTATCACAGTAAACTTGAATGAATGACTGTGATTATCCTTGAGATGCTTATACAAAGCATTACATTCATCTTTATTTTTAATCCCATGTACATGTTGGTAAATTCTGGTTCTAAATCTCTTAACAGTTAACAGATTTAATAGTTTTTCCTATATAAAATGCATTGCTAGTCTGGCATTAGGCTAAATATACGGGTCTAATTTAGAACAGCGAATGATCAGATGATCGAACGCTGTTACATCGACCCCTAAACGTCGAACCGGCAAAACAACGAATGGCCAGAACACTGATTTTTTTCCCAGGGAAAAAAAAATCACTGGGCTATTGTCCACATTGTGCCATTTCCTCCACTGTAGTGCGATCTTGGAGTTGGTATATTTAATTGGGGGGGGGGAGACACATTTAGTGTTTAGTGTTCTTTTTTTTTTTTTTTTTTTTGGTATCAACGATTTTTTTCCATGGGAAAAAATTGCTGTTCCAGCTGTTCACTGTTTTGGCAATTCGATGTTTGGGGGTTGATATAACAGTGTTTGACCATTTGATCATTCGTTGTTATAATATAGACCCAAATATACCACTCCCTTGCTCCCACAATATTATTTATGGTTAACAATTATTGGCCCATAATTAAACAGGGTAACTTCAGAACCTTATTATGAGTAAACTTAACATGCTCAAGTAGTGTCTTAAAACATGTATCTTTTTTGTACATTATAATAATAATAATAATAATTGTCCAGCTATAGACAAGATGTCTTGGTCAAGTCCAAATACACTCCAATTTTTGAATAAAACTGACTGAATAGTATAAAAGTGTGTATTGAAAGATAAAATACATATGTTTTGTACAGAGGATCTGGTACATTTATTGCTGTAATTGTCTCCCTCACTATTCTGTCATTAACAGTTCCCAACAGGGGCTTGAAACAACCAGTGGTTCACTGAAGTTTTGGCAAAGAGATGGCAACAGGAATGTGACACATTTTAAAAATAAAAAACAAAAACTGTTTTAACATCAGGATCTTGGAACACAATTTCAGAAGGATGTACTTCCATAACAGCAAGACACTTAATGAAGATGAGAGATAAAAAATATATATATATATATATAATAGGTTCATAGGTTTCATACTAGGCTATCTGCCCGAGGGCATTTATAAGCCTAGCCCATAGTTTTGTGGCTTACGCCACCCCTTTAGTTTGGAGAAACTATGCCCATTATTTTGCTGTGCCTCTGTTGAGCAGTGACACTGAGGTAACCCCTGGGGTGTATCTGCGATCTCCCATCCATTGGTCAAGATTCCTCTTGAACAAGGCCAGCGAGGTGCTCTGCCTCACATAAACCGGGATTTTGTTCCACAGCATAGGGAGTCTTTGGGTGATGAATCTATCCCTCCAGCACGTCCTATTAATAAATGTGTTGAGGTTTAAGTCTCCCGCCCTTGTGGCTCTGAGGGATCTAGATTTTTTGAGATGAAGCATGTTTATCAAATCTGGGTTTGACATGGCCTTGTATGTCAGGCATAGGTCACCTCTGAGCAAGTGGTAAGCAACTGAATATAACTGGAGTTCTTTCAGTCGGGCAGCATAAGACAGATTTTTGAGACCCTTTATCCTTTTGGTGAGGAACTTTTGTGGCCTCTCCAGCTGCTGCAAGTGTCGGGTCAGATACATTCCGAATGGGGCATTGTACTCGATCATTGGTCTGATGAGTGATGAGTATAGGGAGACTATGACTTCCCTTGATCTAGATGTGAATCCCTTCATGATAAGGTGGGCAATGTAGAAGGTCTTCCTAACCACTTTAGCAATATGAGTGTCGAATGAAAGGCTACTGTCAACCTGGGTTCCCAGGTCCCTAATAACTTCTTCTGTGTTCAGGGGATTGCCACCTATATGGTAGCTAGGGGTAACCTTATTTTTCCCGAAGGGTATGACTATGCATTTCTTGGCATTTAACTTTAGGCCATGGCTCCGGCACCAGTTATCCGTTTCTGTGAGACCCTTCTGAAGGATATCTGTGTCGGATGTGTTTTCAACTACGGTGCCCAGTTTGCAGTCATCTGCAAACTTTGTCAGCCACAACCCTCCTGTGTTTGCTTGTACTTCAGAAAAGTAGATGCCAAACAAGAGTGGGCCCAGGACTGAGCCCTGTGGGACACCACTTGTGACAGGCTTTGAGTCTGACATGGCGCCAGCAACTCTGACCCTGTGGGTTCTGTCACTCAGCCAGTTTGCAACCCATCTTGTAATGTATGGGTTTACATTTAAGTTGATGAGTTTTTCAATGATACCCGAGTGAGGTATTGTATCAAAAGCCTTCGCCAGGTCTAGGTAGGCTGTATGGACTGCCTTTCCCTCGTCAATGGCCTTGGTGACTGTTTGAAAAAGTCAACCAAGTTTAGAAGGCATGATCTGCCTTTGACAAAGCCAAACTGGGTTGGATCCAAAGTCTGCAAGTTCCCTATGTCTTTATTTATGTGATCCATTATGATCCTCTCCATGGCTTTGCAGATAAGGCTTGTCAAGCTAATGGGACGGTAATTTCCAGGGTCGGTGGAGGCACCGCCTTTGTGGAGTGGGACCACAGTCACTGTGCCCCACTCCTGGGTAATGTATCCAGAGGTGAGACTAAGATTAAACAGCTGTCCTAACTGTGGGTTTAATTCCTCGTTGAGTTCATGGAGCACACAGCCGGGGACACCATCAGGTCCCATGGATGCTGTGTTCTTTGCCTTGGAGAGAGCAATTCTCACCTGGGCGTTAGAGATGTTTGGGGGCTACAATCATTTGGTATAGATATCTCTCCTTTAGGGGGGGAAGTTTGCACTGAACCTTTCAGCCAGTATGTTGGCAATGTCTGTAGGATCAGTAATCTTCACATCATTTTGAACTAATTCTGAGCATATCTGGGAGTTTCCTCCTAGGTTTCTGACATAGCTAAAGAATGCCTTATGGTTGTCTTTAGAGTCCTTAGCTATTTTTTTCTCAAAATTAGCTTTGGATGATTTTATGAGAGCTCTTAGCTTTTTACTTATAGTGATCAGCGGTGTCTTACCTTTTAAGGATTTTGCTCTATCTTGTAGTAGCTTTCTCCTTTTGTTGTAGAGTTTGTTTATGGCTGGGGTCCACCAGACTGGACGCTTGCCTTTGGTACAAAGAGTCTTTGTTTTGCTTGGGATTGCCTGATCCATGCAGCCCTGCAGGTGCTGGTAGAAGGCATTTGTAAGTGATTCAGCGGTTTGAGTAATGTTAACCGCCGGCTCAGGGGCCTTAAAGGAGACCACACTAGTCCTTAGAAGTGTGAAGTCGGCTTTCGAGAAGGTCTTTACTGTGGTCTTTTTCATTTCGGGTGGGGGCGGGATGAGGACCTCCAGCGAGATTAGTTTGTGATCAGATCTCACCAGTGAGGGGTATACTTCCGGCATTGAACATTGTGCTCCCATGTTCGTGATGATGAGATCAAGTATGTTTTCTCCTCTTGTGGGGATGGTGACTAGTTGTTCCATGGCATTTGAGTTTATGAATTCCAGGAACTTTTGGGCTAGAGTGTTTGGGCTTGAGTAGTGTTCCCAGTCTATATTAGGGTAGTTGAAGTCACCTAGTATGATGGTGTTCGGAGATACATTTATCCCCTCCAGTGTTTCCAGGAAGGCCATATGAGGTTCCTGAGTTTGCGAGGGTGGCCTGTAACATGCTACAAATTGCAGAGCAGTCTTGCCTATGGTTAATTGCACCTGGATGGTTTCCGATGCATCGTGCGATGCCACCAATCTTGAGGTGTGGGTGTCCTTGATGAATATGGATACCCCTCCTCCTTTCTTGGTATTGTCCAGGTTTTGGGGCCGGAACGCATGATATGAGGTAAAACCTGATAGTGATGGGGTGCTCTCAGGAGCCTTGAACCAGGTTTCTGTCACAGCACAGACATCGATGTTCTCCATACTGAGAAGGGCCTCGAGCGTGCATCTTGAGGTTGAGACTTCTGGCATTGAGCAGCATTACCCTTAGTTTTTTTTCTGTGTTTTGTTCTAGGGTGGTAGGTTTAGAATTTGAGCCTTGCCTAAAAAAGGCACTATGGGAGTGGCAAGAACCTTTGCCAAAATCCGGAATCCCAGGGGTGACAAGTGCAAGCCGTCCCTTGCGAAGCAGCGTGGCTTGTCCAGCATGTCATCCCAGGCAGACAGACATTGGATCCCCTTTGAATGACACCAGAGTTTAAGCCAATTGTTAAAGCTGATCATCTTATCTCTGTATTGTGGCATCATTCTTGGTGAAGGTAGGATACTGCTCAAGGTCAGGGTCATACCTGCTTGGGCTACATAATCAGAGAGCTCCTCTATGTCTCTTTTCATGTAGTCCAAGGAGGTACGTCTCAGGTCGTTAACACCAGCGTGGACAATGATTGAGTCGTACTTGTACCTGCTGTTGAGAGACCTGAGTGCATGCGTTATGTAGTGGATTCTAGCACCCGACAGACAGCTTACTGTGACCTTCTCCTTACTCAGTCTGGTGAGCGGGACGTCAGTGTGTCTGACTATGGAGTCACCAATGACTAGTGTGTCTGGCATTGTTTTTGGCCTTAAGGGCTGTGACTGCTTGACACTCTCACTGTGTGGTCTATGTGTTGCAGGTGTTGTGTTCTGAGGTGGTAGTTGTTTGGGTGTCTGCTTTGGTGGCCTCTGCTGTTTTGGTAGATTTTTGATCAGAGCCTCCGAGTATGTCTTTGTGTGTTTATGTGTATGATTTGAGGTTGTGATGGTATTATGTGAGACTGGGTCTATAGTGTGTGTGGTTACCTTCTCCTCCTGTCTGGTCATGCCAGTCCTATGTTGAGAGAGCTCAGCCTCCAGTTTGGCCGTATAGTTGCATCTCTCGCATGTATTTGTGTTTTGTGGGAGGAGGAGAGGGTTGTCTGTGTACATGAGGCAATTGTAACATTGCCTCAATATTCCAAGGTTCACCAGCTGAGCAGGAGAGGACATTAGCAACTGATCCCTCGACATGCTAGAAGGAATAGACAGAAAAACTTAAGAAAAGTTTCTGGGGGATGTGGGTGACCGAGAAATGGGCTTTGCTTTTTTGGGGTACTTTCTATAACAAGAGTGCTGTATCGAGGTGATAAGTACTGTAGGAGCAAGTGCTTCACTATACAGATAGAGAATAGTCTACTTGGGAGTCAAGTAGAGATAATTTATAGTTGTAGGATACACTAAATAGGACAGTAGTATACTTTGAGGAAGGTAGTTTTAAGGGAAAATTTGAAGAGTGGACTTTAGGTAGCCCTAATAGTTTAAATCTGATTAACTGGCGCTGCCCTAGTGTGCAACGGTAGCAGCTCCTCGCTAAATCGCGCTAAAGCGCGCTAACGTGTGCTTTATAGCAGGGGGCTGGAAAAAACAGGAAATGACCCAAAATGGCCGACGAATTACTAGTTGCTGCTTCTAACCACTCCTCTGAGGACAAGCAAGCAGCTCAGTACTCCCCACTCCCACTGGTGAGTAAAGAAACTACCTCTGGCCACACAAGAAAATGGAGGAGCACAGAAACCAAATACAAAGCCCAGGGATCAGCAAAATCTGATCACTGGAACAACTAGCTAGGAAAGTTTAGGAAAGGAGAAATATTTTTTTGTTTTTTTTTTTTTTGCAAACAGACAGAAAAAAATGCAGTAAATGCTTTGTTTTCGACTAAATTGCTATCAAAGGCTGGTACACTTGAGTGTATTAGCCTGTTTGTTACTTTTAAGCAATACTTTAGCCCACAAGTGCAATCAACAATATAAGCTCACAAAAACAGGAAAATAAGGCAATAAAACAGTAATATAGGCACAAACAGTAGTCGAAAAGCTCAAAAGATCAAAAAATGCAAACTAAAAAGTTTAAAAAATACTTATGATCAAGAAAGTTGCTTTTTCTGCTCTCTGCTGGCTTAGGAACTGTGCAGGGGACCACGAGGAGCTATGCCTAGTTCTCTAATGCCAGAAAAGCCTGCCAAAGCGTGCTTTATAGCAGGGGGCTGGAAAAAACAGGAAATTACCCAAAATGGCCGACGAATTACTAGTTGCTGCTTCTAACCACTCCTCTGAGGACAAGCAAGCAGCTCAGTACTCCCACTCCCACTGGTGAGTAAAGAAACTACCTCTGGCCACACAAGAAAATGGAGGAACACAGAAACCAAATACAAAGCCCAGGGATCAGCAAAATCTGATCACTGGAACAACTAGCTAGGAAAGTTTAGGAAAGGAGAAATATTTTTTTTTTTTGTTTTTTTGCAAACAGACAGAAAAAATGCAGTAAATGCTTTGTTTTCGACTAAATTGCTATCAAAGGCTGGTACACTTGAGTGTATTAGCCTGTTTGTTACTTTTAAGCAATACTTTAGCCCACAAGTGCAATCAACAATATAAGCTCACAAAAACAGGAAAATAAGGTAATAAAACAGTAATATAGGCACAAACAGTAGTCGAAAAGTTCAAAAGATCGAAAAATGCAAACTAAAAAGTTTAAAAAATACTTATGATCAAGAAAGTTGCTTTTTCTGCTCTCTGCTGGCTTAGGAACTCTGCAGGGGACCACGAGAAATGGAAATTAAGTGAAACTAACTTTGGAAACTGAAATAAGCAAGCTAGACAAACAAATTAAACATAGAGCAAGACAAGATCATGGGAAAAATGAAGAAAATACATATACATTTATTGATTGCAATAAGAAAACATTTTATGGAGATATATCTAAGATAACATGTGGTATGAATAAAGACAAAAAAATCAATAAACGGTGAGTATATTCAAAAATTATTCTCAAACAGAACAGATTGTAAATATATTTGTAAAATCTTATGCAAAATAATTTGGTTCTACAAAGGAGGGAGTTAACTTGTATTAGTAACATTGAGGTAATTTCAGATACTGAATTTAAATTAGATTATATTGGAAAGTTTTATGCAAACAAGACCCAAACAAAGCTCAGGAGGAGACAGAATTAGTGATAATGACTTGAGAACCCTTCAGTGTGAACTTATAGTACCATTATATCTTTCATTTACTAGGTCATTTAAGCACAGAGAGATTTCTCAAGATTAGAGGCATGTGCTTTCAAACCCATATTTAAAGTAAAGGGGATTAAGAAAAACCCAGAGTCATACAGACACATAAATTTACTTTCTGGCTGTGGAAAAATAATGTAGAATGTTATTTTGGCTAAATTATTTTCAGAACTGGAAAAGTTGGGCCTTGAAACCATATATCAGCACACGTATGTTGAAAACTATTCTATAATGGGACCACTCTTGTTTGGCATCTACTTCTCTGAAGTACAGGCCAACACTAAGGGACTCTGGCTAACAAAGTTTGCAGATGACTGCAAACTGGGAGCCATTATTGAATCCCCAAATGATGTGGATATTTTACAAAAGGGCCTTACAGAAACAGATGCCTGGTGCCAGGGCCATGGGCTCAAGCTTAATGCCAAGAAATGTATAGTCATCCCCTTTGGAAAAAAACATGTACCCATGAACTACCACATAGCTGGCAGGACACTAAACATCGAAAGTGTGATGAGAGGCTTAGGGACACAAGTGGACAGTGGTCTCACTTTTGATAACCACATCGCCACAACAGTCAGGAAATCCTTCTACGTGGCACACCTCATCATTAAGGGCTTTTCATCCAGAAAAAAGGAGGTCATTGTCCCACTGTACTCATCCCTCATTAGACCCATTATAGAGTATAATGCCCCATTTGGTATGTACCTCACAAGACATCTGCAACAGCTAGAAAGACCACAGAAATACCTCACTAAAAGAATCACAGGC